>NW_005842330.1:1248795-1255878 GCF_000455745.1 Alligator sinensis | reverse complement strand
TCTTTAGCTCAGAGGTGAACTAACTTTACATCACCCTGGGTTAACCCAATCTAAAATGAATTAACCCAGTTTAGTGGATTGCTGTAAGCATTCACAGCACAGTTCCAGGGCAGGGAAAGCTCAACCACTTGCCCCAGCCCTGGGGCTGTGACATTCCTACCCACCAGCCCTGACCTGACTATTTTTATACCCCCAAATACCCCCAGTCCAGTCTGGGCAACCTCCCCACAAATCCATCAACCCCATAGACTCATCAGCCCCCCTATCCCCCTAGCCCCTCCCCACACCTGGAGTTACATACCAAGAGCTGCCCCCACTGCTCCCAGCCGTGGTGAATGCCTGCATGTGTCGCTCCTCCTTTAGGTTTAGGCATCTTACTTTAAGCCATCTAAACCTAAACTAGGTCTTGTGAATGCTTGTTTTCACCCAAAGTTAGTATTAGAAACATATTCCCAAGGTCCCTACCTTTTTGGTTTTCTAGTATCCACCATCCCGATTTCAAATCGGATTCTCCAATACCTTTTAAAGAGACCGTGTCAAAATTTCATGCACAATGGTTTTTCTACAAGGCTTACTTCAAAAAGATTTTTTTTGTGTGTGAAAATAATGCCTTTTTTAAATTGCCCATTTTCATGAAATTTTCTATCAAACTTGCTTTGCATTTTTATGAATATTATTTTCCAAATTGCTTTGCTTTACTTACTGAAAAGCAATCTTCTTGTTCTAAATTATGTTTTTAGAAGTTTTTCAGTAAAATGTCTCAGAAAACTTGCAATAATAGAAAAAGATCCCTTTTGAAGCAATTTCTCAGATTTTTATTAAAACATTTTTCTATTTTTTAATCAACTACAGTTTCAAAACAGAGCTTCTAAAATATCCAGTTAGCTTATACCATATGTTCAGATGTCTGATTTATTCTGAATGCTATACAGTATGTTATCTAATTAGTTTTGTCAAAATATTTGAAAGCATATTGTAGTCGTTATGAAAAGGTTTGAAATAATCTAAAGAAAAATTCAAAGCAGATCTCAGAAGAGAGCTCAAAGAATAATACACATGAAGGAAGTGATTTATCTAACATTAAGAATACATTAGGTTTTATATCTGCAGTGCTATCATAGTTAAATCACAAGAAATCTTTTCTTTCCTTGTACTTGTGCCCCTTGCTGAGGGTCAGAGAACTGAGGGTCACAATGACTAAACTTGGTAGCTTCTCTGTTACTTTTGCTGATGGTGCAGAGTCCTTTAGAAAGAGTATGGAGTAAGAAGATGGAGGCTGAACTAGAACTTTAGACCAAGAAGCCAGCTAGGTATAGGGAAATCATGCAAGACCTGGGAACAGGATTAGGAGCACTGGCCTTAAAATAAAGCAGAGGAGATCAAAGTTGGAGATTAGGAAGAACTTTCTGACTATCATGGTGGTCAAACATTGGAACAGGCCACTTAGAGAGGTTGTGTGATCACTGTCACAACCCAAAGTTGTGATTTTTGTTTTGTGTGTGCTTCGGCACTGCTAAATTATTTCCCCCCCAAATTGCAGCTTCTTTGCACGGTGGAGTTTTCTGCTGCAAAGGAGAACTCCGGTGCAACGGAGAATTTTCCCGCCAATTTATAGCTTTCTTTACATGGTGCATTTCTTTTGCATCTCAGAAATGCACGGTGCAAAGGAGTTCCCGCCATTTGTATTTTAATTCAAGCCCCATTATTGGCTTGTGTTAAATTATGCACACGTGGCGGCTAGCAATTGACTTGCTAGCCATATAAAGAGCTTGGGTGGTTTCCGCCCAAGCTGGAGAGAAAGCAATTGGAGTCCGAGAGGGAGAGCGCGAAGATCTCTAAGCGCTGCGGATCCTTACGAACCCAACACATTTCTTAAGAAGGCAACAGAGGTCTAAACAGCCTCTGGCCTCTCCCTGTTGCCGAGCACAATCCTAGACGTATCCCTATCCTATATACTCAATTGCCGAACCCACGGAGCCTTAACAACTCTGGGGCCAGAGAGCCGAACCAAACCCACGGAGCTTCGACAACTCCGTGGGAAAAGAAATTGCCGAACCCGCGGAGCCTTAACAACTCCGGGGCCCAAGAACCGAATTTGTCGTAGTCCTCCAACGAGGATTTAAGCAGAGCTGAACCTGAGAAAATGTCCAGCCTACACCGCGACCATCTTGGGTGTAAGTAAATAATCTTTGAGTCAACCACTATGCGTCTGTGACTAATTGTAGTCTGTGCATGCCTTGCCGGGGCGCGGTCCCTTCTGACCCCGCATGCCCGGGCTGCTGGCCACAGCCTGCGTGCGCAAAGACGGGTCCGTATATCAATGACGGGTCGCACATGGCGACATGGACGGGATCAGGAGGCGGCCCCACAATCACCACTTCTGAAAATTTTCAAGAGCATGTTAAATAGATATTTGAGTGACATTGTTTAGTCAGGGATGGTCCAGCTTTGAGCAGGGGGTGCACTAAATTACTTACAAGGTGCTTTCCAGTTTTCCTTTCCTATGATCCTATGATCATTAAAGACCATAGAACTGAGAAGTGAAGTACCCTTCCCATCCCTTTACTCCCCGCATAAACCCAGAATTCTCCTATGATAAAGAACAAGCTGTCATTTTGGCATATTTTAGCATCTGTAAACTAATAAGTAATGGTACTGATACCAGTATATGCTACTTTTGTTTTGAATGCGTCAGGCAGAAATGGTAGAAAGACAGCAAGGACTCTTTCTCGGCACCACTAACCATTTGAATCATGGCCACAAAATATGGCAATCTATGGCACATGGGCAAGGTGAAAACATTGTCTATCATGCTTTCCAATATTTTTGTCTGAGCATCTCTGTCTTTGGACATATGCAACAAAGTTTGCAAAACTCCCTTAAAACTTTTCAGAGCATCAGCTGCACACATGTACAAGCCCTTTAGAACATTCTGAATGTGGCTGAAGCACTCCAAAATGGCACATCTTGATATGAAATACTATGTTAGGGCATTTCACTTTTGACTATGCATGCTCAGCAGTACATGGGAGCCAGGTTGGGGTTGGGACTAGCTAGAGCTGGAACTGGGCTCAACTTGCACCTTCCATGCCAGAGCCCTGCAGCTTCCCCTGATGCCAGAGACAAGGCCTCTAACCCCAGTTCCCTCTACTCCAGCCCTCTGAAGAGAAGAGGAAAACTTTGGGGAATTTGGGAACTCCTCTACTGACCTCTCCTCTCTGCTCTACTCTGTTTTCCCTCCCCACTCCTTCCTATCCCAATGAGGGAAGGGAGAGAAGGGCACTGAGTGGAGCCCCTGGCACTAGGGAAAGCTGCAGCATTGAAACATTACAGGCAGAATGGCACAGGGTGTGCGCCCACTGGCTGAAATATTTCCTTTAGTAGCATTTCTGTGTGCATTTAACTTGAAAATGTTTCAATTGTTACCTCTACTCATGCACCATTTATCTATCTGTTATTCCTTTTATGCTATAAGGTCTTTGACTCTCAGACTTTCTTTTTGTTTTATTTTTGGGGTGGGGGAGTTGTTTGTTTTGTCCTTTGCTTGTCTTAGCAGTGTCCTGATTTATGGCTAGGGCTCCTACACATTGTAGTAAAAAGTAGTAATAGTAGTAGAAACATTAATACTTATTCCCTTTAATAGCTACTGTCTCACAGATTTTCCATTGTCTAACCACAATTAGGAAAAAAAAGGCTTAAATGAAACCCCCTCGTTATTTAGAATCACGACAAATAGACCTATAGCGAGACTGGAATGAAATAATTTAACTACTACATTCAGAGCTCTCAACAGGATATCCCAATTAAAAATATGCTTAGACAAACTGAGGAATTGTTGCCAGTAAGATGATAAAAATATTTTTTTCTCAATGCTAATTTACAAAAAGAAAGGGCTATATATCAAGAAAGGAAGAATGGCATGGGCTGTGCAAAAATTACATCTGGCATCTAACAAAGAAAAATCATAGATTTAAAAAGACTCATTTAAAGGGTATGGGTTAAATGTTTACCATCTCTCATTCTTTTAAAATCCATGTAATAGAAATCCAGGCCTTGTCCAGTTCTCATGAAAATTCTTTCATAAAAACAACATTTTAAAGCATGTTTCTTCTGTATAGTAAAGTGCTTTGCACATTTATATTAATGAGATGCCTTAGCTTATTTGTGGTGGTGTTATGCGCTTCCTTTTTGCCATCTATCTTTCAGCAGTGACAAAAGGTGGCTCTGTTCCCTGGCTAGCTCTTTAGTCATAAAGTTAACTTCAAAAAGAGATGAGATGTCAGTGAGTAAAAGAGAGCGATCTTCCTCTTATGATAATATCACCACAAACCCATTTTTTATTGATAGGGGCTGAAAAAGGTTGCAGCCTTTTTGCATTGCTTCAAAGCAATGACAGCTCTACTTTGAGCACATTAAATCTGCGCTGGTGACTGACTGAGGCAGCAATTACCACATGACTGTTGTTAGTCACAGGGAATATAATAAGTTCATAAGTACAAGCATTACCTACTATAATTATTGACAGGTACACTGAAATGTGTTAATCATTTATTTGTTTGACTGATATCCTATTTTAGGACCTGATTTGCCAAGAGAGGCTGAAATAAACATCTGTGTGCTGCCTGTTATTTTTTCACTGTATGATAATGTCATTATCTTCAAACCTTGATTGCTTGTCCTTTGTTCATGCAATTATAATTCAGGGATGGAAGAAATAGCTTTGATACCAATATAAAAAGCAATAACCCCAAATTTGCTTATCCATCAAACTGGACTGGAAGCAAACCCTTAATTAAGTTTAAAAAAAAAAGTTCAATTCATTTTCTTCCTAGTTCCAGCCATGACCAGTGGCAAAACTCTCAAAGGACAAGTAGAAAACCCAGCCTAGCTAGGTTTCCAGGTAGGCAGAAGCCATGAGACACTAGAACTCTCATAGATAATGTATGCTAAACTGTAGCTGAGACTATCTGAAAGACTAAACTACCAAATATTGCATTTGATCCAGTCACTACAATTATTTTTATGTTCTAGTTGTTCTTTCCAGCAAACACTGCCATACTGGGAAAACCATTCATGGGCCAGGTACAGACATTACACTTTTACCAGTATAAGTAATCAGAAACTTGTCTATACAGTATCTATAACAGAACAGAAGTCCGGCACACAAAACCAGGCTATACTTGAAACAGGACACAAGTTCAGCAGACACAGACTGGTTTAAAAGTGGGAAAACTTAGTCTAAGGTTTGTTTCCCCCCGCCCCAACAATATTTGACTTGAATTGAAACTGTCTTAGCATTCAGGGTGCTGTAATCAAGGGCTATAATCTGTAGGCATGGTATTTCTAACCAGTTTAGAAGCTGAAAGTACTAGATAGCCTGCCCTAGGGGTTGGTACTTGGACATTGGGTGCGGACAGAAGTGACAATTTTTGCCTGATCTAGCCCCTGAAAATGTTCTACAGCCACGACCAAACAAAAGTGCACAGCTGCAAAGCACTTTAAAAGGGCCCAATCACACAAATATCTGAACCCTTATTGCATGAGGGTTCAATTGAAGACGTTTCAAGACAGAGCAGCTTCTCTAACTTGTGTCTGCACTGCCTTTCAGCCTCCAAGGTGTTTTCAGAAAGGGAGCAAAGGGAGTTTGGTCTGGGCTTTCTTCAGCCCCTGCTGGAGGGTGGGGCAGGTGGGGGGCTCCAGTTCATCCACCCCACCCTCCAGTACCAGCTGGGGAACCCCTACCATGAGCACATGAGCTCCCTCTGCTTCCTTCCCCCCCTCCCATACTGAAAACAACAACAGGCTGGGATGGAGGAGGGGCCGCTGCTAGAGGAAACCAGCTGCAGGCTCCCACCCAGCAGCTGGATTCCCGTCCCCCCTGGACCCAACAGTGAATTTCCTTTTGGTTCAGGGGGCTGTTGTAAGTCAGAATGCTTCCTGCAAACTGTTCTCAGTTACAGCGGAGAGTTGCACTTCTGTCTGTGCCCATTGATAACTCTTCACGTGTTCAGGGCTTCCTCCAAATCTAAACCTATGAACCCACTTTCCCATCACTGTTTGCGCGTAAGATAATAGAGTCATGCAAGAACCTTCCACACACAAGAGCAGGCCTATGTTTAAATAGGATAACATGTTCACTAGTCCAAGAAAAAAAATGACTATCGTATGTAGAGTCAGGAAGAACAATGTCCTAAAGACCAAGGGAATCTGTGTCATTTGAAATCAATTGTAGACAATGGGAGATTAGGAGATGAGAGAAGATTGTCTTTCTCTGCTTTAATAGTTTCCAAGGTAACACATTTATATGATTCAGTAATTGTATTGTTAGCCAAGATTAAAAGCTATTTGAGGCAAAAATTGTCCTTAATCTGTATCTTGTAGTACACTGAGCATGTTAATAAACAGTACTACCTAACAGTACCATCTTGGTTAAACTGAAGAATCCATCCACCCTCCTTCCTTTGTCTGGCATCTGATGAAAGAGAAGAACATTGACACCACGTCTTAAAAACTTGCAGCTCCCCATCGGGGCTGTGGCTTCAGCTTTAAGTCTCTCATGGAGGATAGTTATTATTATTGCTAGTTAACTGCTCTCTCCATCTGTGAATCAATTGTGGGGGATATCCTCCTGAACAAAAACAAATCTGGCTGCTGCCTGGCAATTTCAAGCAGCTGTGTCCTATATAGGTACGGCTTTATGCATGCCACTGCTGCAACATCTGCAGAATACACCACCACTGAGACTGTTGTCTTTCTCGGGGTGGATTGGGAATGTGATCTGTTAGAGAGGAAATTAACAGCACACTGAAGGACCGGAAGGAGGAATATTTCCTTTTTACATCTCTTCTTTTATGTCCTCTCTCTCTTCTGTTTTTGCTTTGTCATCTTCATGCTAAAGGGTTAGTTGTAAATGTCGATGAGGCAATGCTTAGTAGTTACTTTTCAGTAGTTAGTTAAAGTACCGAATTCCTTAGCTATACTCGTCAAATTCTAGAGATTCAATACGATTTACACTGTTTCTTTTATAGAAACCGTCCATAGAGAATTTCAAATGACTAGGTAGGCAATTTGAAATGAAGAGAA
>NW_005842330.1:1228020-1248764 GCF_000455745.1 Alligator sinensis | reverse complement strand
CCTGCTGATGTTTTTGCCCTTCTGTACCAAGATGCACCATTAGCATTATTTACAGAAAAGGGCACTAAGGCCAGGTCTAGACTACAAACTTCCCCTGCCTCTCAGTAGTGCCGTTAAACACACTCTAGGGCTCTGCATGCATCCTTTGACCAGAAGCGTTGCAGCTGCATCCATGGAGCACCCGGATGGACTAATTAGCATGTGTGTGAGCTAACTGGTATTGTAGCTCAGCAGCACTAATTAGCTCATTCTCACCACCATGCTGACATGCCTGCATTTCTTCCTATTGAGTGCCGAGTCACGTAGTGTGTTTGAGGGTGCCGCTGCTGGGCAGATTAAGTTTTCACTCTAAATAAAGCAGGCCAAAGTGAATATTTACCAAAACCAAAAGACATTAAGGCAGAAGAGCAAAATGAAGACACTGAACAAAAATGAAAATGGAGAGAAAAATACACCCAAGCCAATCTAACAGTGTCCAAGACTCTCATGCGTGAGCCACTGAGGAGGGAGGATTTTTTCTTGCAATGAAATTACTCCTCTTGTCTTCTAATACCTCTGAATGTGTTTTAAAGGTATTTTAAAGGGCCACATTTTAAAGGTATTCAGATGGCTAACTCCCCCTCCTTCCAGGACATGGGATGCTATTTTCACCATCTAGGCCATTATCCTACCCTATCATAGAGTTCCAAAGTTATTTTGAGATCCTTTGGAATTAATGGTGCCACATATCTTGCACAGTGGTGGCTAGCACCATTTATATAATCTCATTGATACAATGCCAGGAGCTCTGTATATTTTAGTGGTATATATGAAGAGGAGCACTGTAGCCAAACCCTTTAATGCCAAGTGAAAGAGGTAGGATGTTTTAAAGTGCTTCTAAAAACCTTGGTGAAATCCTTGATGAGCTGGCCATGCCAAAACTCCCATTGTCTTCACTGGGGCAAGGATTTTACTTGTGTCTGTAGCCTTGGATGAATTCCTCCCATTGACTAGAGAATACAGCTGTATGGCTGCCTTCCTAGGACCACTTTGTATCTGTTGTTATAGGGACATATTGAAGCCAAGGCTGCAGAGACTCTGAGCAGTGCTGTGAGCCTGCTATAACTCTGACAGAAACACTGGGGCTTTGCAACCTAAGTGGATACATCATTCTTGAACCTTTTCTTAACATGCATTTGAGGCTTCTGCATAGAAATAAAGTAGAAAAGAAATAACTTCCATTATTCTGCCTTTATTTGTTTTTTTTTCTGACTGAGTGTAATGTACAGGGTTCTCCTTTCCCAAAGTAAATTTAACATTAGAAGCATCACAACAGAGGTATGTACTGTTTGAATAGAAACTGGTTGATGCTGGCAAGTGTGCACAAACATGTCGAGAGTCCAATTTAAATTTGTATCTAAGACAATAAATGGAATTGGAGTGTGTTTGCACAATTTATAATCAAGATCATCGTCACATTGTTTATTCATTGCTGTACCTGGCTCTTGGTCTGCAAAGATTTTGTATAGAAAGAACAGTAGTGAATGACCAGAGATGAACAATAGTGCTCTTGCCATGCTGCCAAAACCAAACCAAACCAAACCAAATAAACCTACCAGTCGAAAGACCTGTATTGGGTTTCTAGATGAATAAAGAGATTCTGTGAAAGAGGGTTTATAATTTGTGAAGAATGAGTAACTAGAACTATTCAGCTAATCCCCTAAGAACACTAACATCCTGCTATCATTATGCAGCCATGGTCTGAAGGTGGGAAGCAGAGTTTCTTGATCCTGCACCCCACAGAGCTGGGTAATGAAGGTTAGGAAGACCATCCAAAGCATCAAAAAGGGCCGCCATCCACTCAGCTGTCAGATGTCCTGATCTTTTCTTCTTTTTTTAACACAATGCACTGAAATAATCAAATGTGCTGTTATAAATATCAGCATGTTGTGTCTATGATTGAAGTTCATTATAAAAATAGATATCTTAGAGAAGAAACTATTCTGGGTATCCAGGGGCACCAGCAGAAATATCCTTCCCACCCCTCCCTTTTCAATGCGGGTATCATTGCTTTTTTTTTTTTGTAATTTGCCATCAACTTCAGTAAGGTCATAGCCATTTGTGGTGGTTAATTGATCCAAATTTTAAGGCAACATGACACAATCATGAGAAGCATTTCTGTCTCTGCGGTGTGTTCAATAATACATTTATATAGAATAAGGAAAGGAGAACTATATATAAAGAAGAAAGGGGTGGAAATTGCCATATTAGTTTAACTAATCTGGTATTCTTCTAATGCTGGCCCACATTCAGTGCTGCAGACTAACCCTTCTTCTGCCCCTGAATAATCAGCTTAATTATTCAGTACGATAGCCAGATTTTTTTTCCCTGAAACCAGCTGTCAATCACCAGGAAGCAACAGGAGCGATTAATGTTGTGATTGAATCCTCAAGCATAAGGCAAGAATCAAATCTGATATTTACTGTTCTGATATTTTAGAGCAGACAAAATTAGAATCCATCATGCTTTTATTCATCCCAACATTCATTGTCGACTATCAAATGTACTTTTCTAACAACATAAATGGTCACATCATTCTTACCATATCAAGATTTACATTTGCAAGTTCTGATAATTTTCTCTTGAAGACGAATCTCCATCTTTGCACTGTGAATACAGTGTTCCCTAATGCAAAGATGAATAATTAGCTTATCTTTTCCCCCCTCTGACATGGAATTCCCCTATTAGATTTAATTCTACTTCTTCAAAGGGGTAGTTGTAAGAGAGAGGAAAATGGAAGATGCTAAGTTCAAGAGACACTCTTTGAAGTACATTTTTCTGTTTCTTTTCTAAAAAAAATGAGTATCTAGCAATACCGTTATTAGTATATGTACACTGTATTTTACTCTTTTAAAAATAACAATACAAAAATATTATTTAATCCTTATTGTTCCCTCTGAGAGAGAGGCAATCAAAAATTGTATTGTTATTTTCAAAGCATAGTAGGACAGGTTAATGATTTTGAAATATTAAGAAAAAAATATGTAAGACTCACCTTTGGAACCCAGGTCTTTGTCTCTTCAAAACTTTCTTTCTTTTTGTCCTTTACTCTTTCGAACAGTGAGGTAAATACCATATTTATTCACATAACAGTCATTGCCCCTGTTTCCACAAAACAGGGGTGCCATTTTTAAGCAGGGATGCTGACTTCTGTGCCAGAATGGAGGCATGGAGGTGCTATAATGGCTGCCGAGGGCTGGTTCTGTACTGGACTGCAGCTGCATGCAGGAGGGCCAGAGTTTGCTCACTGTCACTCACTCTTGCCTCTCAGGCTTTGCCACTCAAGCTTTACATCACAGCTGCTGCTGAAATAACCCTTGCTACTACTTTTTGCTTAACCAAAAGCTGCTGCCAATTAGCACCAGCTGTGGCAGGGTTAAATCTTGAGCCACAGAGCTTGCAAAGAGAATGAGTGATGTTGAAGAGTAGATCCTGTCCCTGCTCATATGGCCTGCACTCATCCACATCTATAGAAGAAGCTAGTTTAAAAAAAAACACTTTTTGAAGAACATTTTTCTGTTTCTTTTCTATGAAGAAGAGTAGCAACACCTTTTGTTAGTATATGTACACTGTAATAGATCTATCATCCATGAATTTATCTAGGCAATTTTTGAACCTGGCTACAGTATCTGCCTCTACCACCTTCTGTAGCAATGAGTTCCAGGAGGCAACTGCATGTTGTTTAAAAAAAAGGAGATTGGGGCGCCCATTAGTTGTTAAGGGAATTTGACCATCTACCTCTGTCCATGTACCAGGTCTCTGATCATTCTTGCATTCCTAGAGATTTGTATCAGTATTGCATGATGGCGATTATCTGATTTCCCCTCAAGTTGAGCAAGTTAATCTCTCTCAGTTTTACTTCCATTTAAAATGACATCATTTCCATTTCCATGCCTTCACTCATATTCGTCGTCCTTCCTTTGCCCTCCCTATTTGCATTGTTGCCTTTATTCAAAACTGACTCAATGCATTGGGTAGGGAGCCCTGCTTACATTATCCTTAATCCTTACCCCATCCTCATTGCATCTTGCCTACTTCTTCCTCTTTTGATCTCTTTTTAACTTGCAGGGTATAACTTAGCATAAGGTTGACCATATACATTTTTCCCTATGCTTTTCAATGCCCAAGGTTATATTTTTCATTATATTTTCAATTTCCTCCTAACTGAAGAAGTTAAATCTTCACATAAGTGTAAATTCCAAGACTTCATCCCCTACTCAAGTCTAAGATGCCCAGTCCCAGTCTAATAAAAGATATCAAATTCACCCAAGGAACCTTGTCTGCCTATGTCCTTAGACCAACACGGCTACAACCTACCCCCCAGTCCAATCAAATTTACTTACTAGTTTCCTTAAATTTAAAAGGGCAGACACAGAAATTGGAAAACCTAATTACAACCATGTTTTTGTCTATCCTTCTCTTTCATCTAACTGAACCCTTTTGTAAATGTCCAATGCAGGGTGCATCTATGTGAGACATTTACTGCACAGTAAAGCAGTTTACTGTGCAGTAAGCATGTACCTTTTCACATGCACATGCTTACTGTGCAGTAAACTGCTCTTATTGCGAGTAAATTTGCTACCTGCAAATGCAACTAGCAAATTCACTTGCAATGAGTTACTGTGAATTAACGCTCATGTAGATTCCTAATCAGGACCAAACATGGTCCTGGGCAGCAGGGGGTGGGAGATTGCTCCCTGCACCAGGGAGCAACCTGCTGCTGGGGTGTGCTCTGTCGTTGGAGCCTGGGTAGGTGTCCCTGCTCCCACCTGAAGGCAGCTGTCTCTTGGCTTCATGCTCCCTGCCAGCCCCTGAACTAGCACCCAGGGGGAGCCTAGAGCTCCCATTGGGTGCTGTAGGGGGCTGGTGCCTGCTCCTGAGTCCCTGCATGTGTAGACACTTGCCCTGGAACATTTACTCATGAGTAATTTACTTGCGAGTAAATTTATCTCGGATCAAATGCATGTTTAGACACACCCACTATATTCTATGACAAACTCTGTTCTAATGTTCTCACTTCTTAACAAAACCAAAGCTAAAAAGAACAGCACCTTTCATTGGTTCAGTGGTTATTTGGTAAAGAAATCTGTCAGCCTCCACATCCAGGAATTTCTGGGCCCATTTTTTTATCTAACCTGTACAGAGGAAATTAAAGTCTCCATTGATAATGTAATTCCCTATAGCATGTATATACCTAATAACATTGAACAAATCTCTGTCCATATCCAGATCCATTTCTAGGAGTTCATAGCATAATCATAGAGTTCCCTGAAACGTGCTTCTTTTATGATCGGCTTCAAAAGTGATCTTGACCTAAAAATATTCCATTTTTCTGATATCCAGTGCTATCCTATGATGCTTACTATGTTTTCTATCTTTGCAAAACAAAGCATACCCTTCAATATCCATGTCCAGCCATGGTCACTATGCCAACATTTCTGTTATAGGTATAACATAGGGCATGTGCAGATGTCCCTGGGACCCTATCTACAGTCACCCAGCTTGCATCCTCCTTGCACACACATTTGTTGGGGCTGGGAGCTGCATTGTGAAAACAGTCTAAGTGAGAGTGGGGAGAGTGGCAGGCAGAGTCAGGCATCTGTAGTGGGGGGGGTTGGTGGGTGCAGGTTAGCCCAATCTACTTAGTGCACCTCTTCAGGTGAACTAAGTTAGAACAGGCTGGCTATTTTTTGCCCAATCTAAACCCTTTGAATATATGTTAAGTTCTGCACTCAGGGCCTTATTATACTTTGCACCGTGAGCTGCACAAATGTTGATTGGTGTTCTGCTAACTCATGTTTGGAGCAGTCATACATTCAGGCCAGCAGGGTCCTGGAAGACTGAAAAGTAAGATTCCCCCCCTGTTCCCATCCCAGGTTTCCCCCTACCCCCTGCTGCTTCCCCAGTTCCACCCCTTTGCCCCCAAGGCTCCCCTCCTGCCCCTTGGGGTTCACCTCTCCACCCCCCGCCATCTCTGGGACATTACTATATTTGTGGCTACCCATGTTGTCTATCCCTGGGAAAGCAGGCAGGGAAGGGTTAAGCTGTCTGCCCGGCTGCTGTTCTTCTGGCCCAGACACATGTGGTATTGGCCAGGTAGGCAGGTTAACCACTGCCCCCCTTCCTCCTTCCCTGTGTGATCTCCTGGGAACAAACAATGTGGGCAGCCATAATTAATCAAGGGGGGGGAGCAGTGGTTCTGATCTGGGCCAGTAAGGAAGTGGCCAGGGGGCTTTTACGCTAAAGTGTAGCCTATAATGGCTACACCTTTGTGTAACAGGAGCTGGGTAACAGATCAGAAAGGATCCTGCCCTGGAATGGAGTAACTTTAAGCCACGTAACAAGTGTTTAAAACTAGTTTCAGGTATTAATGTTTGGACAATCCAGGTGTTAAGAGGTCCAGGAGCCACTCAGAATCATCATGCAACAAGGGCCTTAGATCAACCCAACCATAGTTAGGTTGATCTAAGTGTAATATTTACACAGACCCATAGTTACATATTCTGGACCAAGCTCCTAGCCATGGTTTATAGACAGGGTGACCACACATCCCAGCTTTGATGGGACAGTCCTGGATTTTGAAGGCTGTTCCTGGCTGGTTGGCAAAAATTAAACCAAGAGTCACAGAATTGCAGGGGCATGAGATGCAGTCCAGCAGGGAGGCAAAGCCACATGGTATGCCAAGCATCTCTGCTTCCCCTGTAAAGTGTGCCTGTGCCCTTGCCCACTGGGCTCTGTCACTCCCTGCAGCAGCATCACTCACTTGCGGTGGGGGCAGGGAAAGTGTTCTGGATGTCCCAGTTGTCCTGGATTTCCTTACAGTCATACTGTTTATAGATTTTCTTTGATCTCACCCAGTCTTCTATCTGTAATGAATTTAGACCTTTTACTAATATATTTCCTTGACTACTACTCCTCTGAACTGGACTCCTGCTCTGATCAGTATACCCATCCGTATATTCTTTCTCCTTGCTTCTTCCTCCATAATCTTGGTTTCTAGTATATTCTGCACTTCATTCTCCTTTTCCTGTTGTATTAAAAAACAGTCATGGACATTAAGTAAATATCTCTTCTATACGATCTATTCCAACAGGTGGTGTCACTTAGCTGGATGTGAAGAACAGTCAAGGATTTTCCCCTTTTTCCATCATGATTTTTTTAGCATCAGGTCCATATCATATATCTTTTCTCTTGGTATGATACCACATATCTCTGCATTTGCTCTACTGTTCTTAGTAAGAAATCATGTGAGAGAGATCTGCGTCTTCTAGGTCATGGGTGTGACTCTGACTGTCTTCTTTTAATCGGCATATCATTTTGTTCCTGTTTTGTCTTGCTGTCCTCATTCCTTCTTGGGCTCTGGACTTTAGCTATCTCCATCATTTCTTCCTCTTTACTCCAGGACATGGCGTCTTTTCTCATCTTTGCTGCTACCTTTCTTCTGTCTTCTGCTTCCTCTCATTTTCCTGTGTAGCAAACTTGTTTGTTAACCACATTTCTCCTCCATTAATGATGAGTCTTTAGTTTTGCCTTTTCATCGTAGACTTTTTTTTTTAAAAGATAAACCTTAATGTTGAATAATCAGCCTAGCATGCTGTCTTGTTTGGTAGATAAATTCATGACAGATAGACAAATTCTTCCTCCTCTCAAGTATGTGCATTAATTAAAATCTGAATTTTACCTTCACTTCCTACCAAATCTCTAACCCTGTGATCTTCCTTTAGAGAAGTTTCTGTCAGGAGACATTTCACAGATAAATAGTTTCCATCAGGTGCCTGCATGAGGCTAATATACCTTACTCAGCCCTGTTGAGAAATCATCTTCTTGGTCTCTCTTCCTTGGGCCATGTCTGAAGCAGCCTTTGTGGCCATCCTCATTTTTCTTCCTAGTTTCTAAATTTAAAAAAGAAAAGATGGCAAACTCTCAGGGTCCCTTCTATAAACTGCCCTGTGCTATGGCTTTTTTAAAGCCTTTTTTCTGGGTCAGTCCTGTTCCCTTCTTAAGGCAGTAATCAAAAGAAGGGCGTTTCTATCACACATTCTCTGGAGTGCAGCTTGCTAAGTGTTAGGTCTGGCATGACAGGGGTGATAACCAGAGTCTGCTCTTCCTTTCTCTCAAAGTCCTTTTCCATAGTTATTTACATACTGATTTTCCTACCTGTTAAAATTAAATGATTCAGTTTGGGTGATGCATACAGATAAAAATGCAAACACGCTCTAGCCATGGTTGTATTTGACCTATTAGTGTCACACACACGGCTGTCAAAAATCCATTACAAAGTAGAAATAATTTTTAGAAGTAATTGCCATATATTAAAATATAAGTTATTACAGAGGTCCCTCCTGGCTCAAGAAGCACCACGGTTTGTAGGAAGAAGAGCTCATTTATATGAGCCCTCCACCGCCTGTGGATCTTGACATCCCTGATCTGCTTAGCTGAAGAAAATAAGTTCTGCAGGGTCGCATAACCTTTCTGCTGAATAGGTCAGCCTGCCCCGAAACCAAGAGTCACTACCCTCTGCAAGATGGACTGCTATGGATCATTAAGACTCACAGTAACTGACTCTGTACCATAAAGCTTTTGGCTTTACCGTTGCTAAATGGTTGCCTAGTGTGAAAAAAAAAAATATCACATGGTGCTTTGTTTTATGTCTTGCAGTGAGCTACTTGTGTTTGGAGTTTGCACAACATTTTAAACATTGAAGTTATTTTTGCTGGTAAAGATCAGTGGCTTTTCATGTATACAAAAAGGCATGTGTAATGATGCAGTGGTTTATAAACATCACTTGGGAGACTTTTATACTGTTGCTCCAAATCAAATTCTCTGCATGAGAGACTGCTTTAAAAATTCTTATTACAGTATTCTCTCTATGCCTTTAATGAATCAATACATTCAAGCACACTTCTGCTCCCCTTACATTTTCTTCCTGACATATTTAAAGTCATGTTTTGATCAGCCATGCTTTATATTCCATTATTTTTCTTGTCTCTGATAATAATCAATTTTTGACACTGGGAGGCAGATGAAAGCCAACAGAACTGGTTGGATCAAATGAGAAACATAGCAAATATATACCTATATACAGGCTGCACGCATATATAAAATGCATCTGTTCATGTTGAAAACCAGATAAAGTTTACGTATTTTGGATGTTCAAGCAACATTCAGACACCTGCAGAAATCTCAGTTTAAATTTTCCCTTCATACTAGTGCCAGTGTATAATGAATAAATGTCATACATGATACAGGTGACTGACAGAGGAAGAATAAAAAAATTCCTTGCATAGACATTTTCCACTTCAGTGTCTCAGTGAAGTTTCTTCCCCCTCCTTCTTTCTCTTCCTAAATGCCCATCATTTAGAGGAATTTGCAGCTGAGTTGAGTCTGTTCTCCTAGCCCTAACAGATGTTGCATTTTCTTTTAAAAAAATTCCTGGTTTAAATTCTTTGCAAGTTAATTATTTTTCTGCCATTTTATTGATACAAGGTGTACCAAGGGAAATTGTTTCTATGCCAAGAGACTGACATATCATTCTCTATTGCTAGACTCTCCTTTGTTTTGCTTCCCATGGGTTCAGTGATTTACTCGTGCCTGAGCTGTAAATGCAATGTACATATATAGGCTGCCAGGGACAGAAATTAAGTGTGGTGAAAATCATACCAGTCAGATTTTAACCCCAAAATCTCAATTCAGTTTTGTTGACTTCTGTGAAGGCATGGTGATTGAACAGCTTCAGATCTTACCTTTTGAATTCAGTCATAAAATTCTTGATCAGCCAGACACCTCACAGAAGTCAGTTATGTGATGGGGCAGATTCATAATGGTACTTGGGGACCTGACTTGCACTGAAATTCATGTGTATTAGGCCCCTGCCACAGGTTGCATGAAAAGTAAGGCCAGCCATATGTGCAAAGTAAATATGACACAATTATCTGGTAAATCTCACAATAAATTTAGACCCATCACATGTGCAAAGTAATTATCATGCAATTAAAATGTCTATCCAGATATAAAAAGAGCCAACCAGCTACAAAGTCAGTGCTTGAAAACAACTTTATAGGTGGTTTCTAATCATCTTTTATGTGAACATGTGGCAGGGCCCTTGATCATCTTTCTGAGTCTTGGTCTAAATTTACACTGCAGTGGAAACACCAAATGCACTGTACAGTCATTAACCAAATGTACTGTACAAAATGCAGGATAAGCACCACAAGTATTTAAAGGCTAGACCCCCAAATGTGTGGTCCTAATTTTGGAGGCCCTGAGCACCTGCAAGTATAATTGAATCAGTAAGAATTGGGAGCTGTTCAGCCCCCTAAAAATGCATCACCCTTTCACTGCCTTATTCTCAATCCCTTCTGTGATGAGTTCATTATAAAAGTTGCCTCTGGTTTCAGTGTAGCTGAATGTTCTTGAATATTTAATTGAGAAATGTTTTGCTATATTTCTCAAAAATCATTTAATTGAGGCAATATCCATTTGGATAATTGCTATATTAGACTTGAATTTATGTTAAAGTAGTACAATATTTTACAACCTGTATAATTATTTTCTCAGTGTATGTTTGCTGCAGAAGTATAAAGGGAAGACAGCAAGTTCTAGTAACACAGATGAGTAAATAGTGTTTTATTCTTGGCACTGCAGCATATTTCCTGTGTGATTTTTGACTGCTTTGTGCCCTGTCTTCACAACTTTTAAATTAGGACAGTTATTTACCTATCCCTGGAAGCATTTTGAAGTCTACCAATGCAAGGAGCTACATAGCTAGCACTGGCTACCATGCCCATTACCAGGGATGGTTGGAGCCTTTACCTCAGATGTTGGATATCCATATTTGTATTACCACTCTAGCCATATACATGCATTACATTTCTAATGAGAGAATCTCTATTCTCTCAGTAGATATAAGAAGCATACAAGGATTCATTCAGTTTCTCCTGGAGAAAACATTTCTCCATTGCTAGAGGGATAAACAGGGATCCAGGTTTTCCATTTACCATGGAAAAATGGAGTAAAACGCAGATTTCCCTCCTTACTCTAGAAAATATAGATTTCTCACTTTAGCGGAGAAACCTGTGGATTGTGCAGTTTTGCGGTGAGCCCTCTGCAAGTTGGCAAAGTTCCAGCCTGCAGGGGACTAGGAGGGAGCAGGAGGAGGGTGGTCAGGTGGGGTTGCCATGTGCATGTATATGCATATGGCTCCAGGCAACCTGGAGAGCAGCTTCAGCAGATAAGTGGTGGGTGGAGAGGGAGGGAGGGAAGGGGAAACTGAGGCCCCCATAGGGAGGTATGGAGGGAGTTGGGCAGGGCTTGGGCTGGGAAAGCTGCCCAGCTGGGCAGTGTGTGGGGCAGAGCCCCAGTGAGGAGCAGGATGGGGCGACAGGTAGCTTGTCCAGGGCGGAATGGGTCTGGCTGCCCACCGTGGTGCACACTCTGTACTGGCAGGGGGGGCATGTGCCGCTCAGATCTGTGCGTGGGGTAGGGGTTAGGGTGGGCTGCCTATTGTAGGCTCAGGCTCCCACCCTACTACCCTCCCCCAGGGCCTCTGCAACCTAGCAGGTGTAACCCAGAGGGCATAGCGCAGCCATGCAGGAAAGCTGCTTGCCTCCACAAGCTCTGCGCGGCCCTGGCAATGCATCCCCTGTGTACATGGGGGTAGTGCATAGTGGTGGCACAGGGTTATGCCCCTCACTGCTGCCATGTGTGTGGGAGATGCACTGCCAGGGCCGTGCGGAGCTTGCAGTAACAAGCAGCTTTCCTGCAGGACCAAACTCTTCCCTGCAGCACTGGGTTGCACCTGTGGGCTGCGGAGGCCACGGGGTAGAGCAGCAGGGCAGGAGCCTGAGCCCGCAGTACACACCTGCTCTGTCCTCACCTGATGCACAGATCTGGGTGGCACAGGTCTCCTGTCCCCCAGAGTGTATACAGCCATGTGGAGCTGGCACCATGCACCCAAGCCCACAGCACGGAGGCAGCAGGAGGGGAGCTAGCTCCATGCTGTGCTTCACTGCAGCAGCTGCTGCCTTCTGTCAGGGGTAGGGGGCTGGGGACCTGGGTCCCTGGCCCCATAGCCCTGGCAGCTGGCAGGCTCTCCAGCAGGGCTGGGGGGACAGGAGCTGTGGGTGGGAGGTGAGGGACACCAGCTGGGCCAGGGAGCTGTGAGGGCCTTTAATTTTAATCACAGATTTTGGGGGTTTTATCAGGCGATTTGTGAATTTTTTTTTGTTTTTAATCAGGAAAACCAGGGTTCCTGCTCGTAAGAGTGATTGCTTGTACTTTCCCCGGTCTAGTCTAGGACAGAAGGACAGCAGCAGGGACTGCCCAGGACTGAGGACTTTGCTCCCTTCACCTCTTGGACCAGTCTGGGTCGAAGCAATGCTCCTTGCCTCTTCCTCGGACCAGGGATTGCCTGATCTGGAAGATGGGAGCTTTGCAGGTGCTTCTGGGGGTGCTTTGGGTGCTGGGTTTGAAGTGCCCTGTGCCCTAGGGAAGTTGCAGAGAGCAAGAGAGCAAGAGAGAGGGGGCAGTTGTAGGCCTGTACTGCTCCCTTTCCTGAAACAATTTATAGGGGTGAAAATTTCTCAAAAAATTCCACTGCTAGAATTGCCTGTTCTTAACCTCTGATTCACACCTGGATCTCTGACATCTTAGTTGAAAACTCAAACAGTAGGTGGTAGAATTAGTCTCTTGCTTTCTCTCTCTGGCCCATGGAATAATTTAATTATTGATTTAAAACATAACAGCTCCAACAACCCCCACACTAGTGCCTGAGTCAATGAATATTTAATTTCTATAAACTGGAATTGTTTCAATGGAAGATAATAAAGGAGACCCACTCCAAAATAGTTAGACTGGGATGTAGAATGTGGTCAGGGACTTCAACCTAATATCCTAAATAATCATAAGGAGACACTTGCTTGTAAACCCCAGGCTTGTCTATTCTGAGTACCCCCTGAAAACTGCCCAGCTGCAGCTTCTAGAGAGGCTTGAGCCATGGCTTTGTCTGACGTGGAGACCTGGACATTTAGCCCCTGCCCCTCCCTGGTTATCCATGGCCTTTCCTTAGGGGTCTGCCTTCTAGGTCATCTCCTGAAAGAGGGACTTCAGCTTTTCAAAGGGGAGAGGAGTGCTCCTGAAATCCCTGCAGAGAGATGGATCGTACTTTTGAAAGAGCCACTCGAATGCCATGTGAAGAATTGCTGCAGTGCAGCACAAACTGCGCACCATTAATTATGACATACCATCCCTCCCTGGAACCTATACAGAAAATCTTCAAACAATTGCCACCCATACTAGAAGAAGACCCAATTCTTAAAGAGATTTCCCCAGAACCAGCCATCCTAGCCTTTAAACGAGCACCGAACCTTGCCAACCTCATCACCAGAAACAAACTTCCTATGGCCCAAAATGCACTGAGTGGATCCAAACCATGCTGGGACAAGAAATGTAAAACCTGCAAACACATCCCCACCACCCCCACAGTCACTACACCCCACAACAGAACCATCACCATTACTAGATCTTACAGCTGCACCTCCAGAAATGTAATATCTCATCCAGTGCACGAAATGCCCTGATGAAAAATATGTAGAAGAAACTAAACAACAACTGTGTACCAGAATGAATGCACACTGAAAATCCATCAAAGACAAAAATCCCCAATTATCAGTAGGGGCACACTTCTCACAAGACAATCACTCTCTCTCCAATCTCTCAGTTCTAATCCTCAAAGGGAATTTACAAAACACCTTTTGTAGATGAACCCACGCGCTTCACTTCATAAATCTGCTGGAAACAAACAATCGTGACATTGATTATGTAGACATTGGATTTATGGCACATTATAACCTAACATTGGATTTATGGCACAGTATGACCTGCCTGACAGCTGATAACCCCAGGTAATCGCTCTACATTTTACCAGCTACATTCTATCACCAGGTCAACATTCTGCCCTTCCCCTCCCTGCCTACCTGTCTCACACCTGGCCTCTGATCCTCACTGCCACACGTTTGCATTTTCACAAACCTACATTTTGCATATTAGCTTCTGTTCCATCCAGGAGAGCACAAAACAACAGCAGATTCTGCATATGTCTGAAGAATGGTGTTTTGTGCCTAAAAGCACAAACCAAGGAACCTTGTCTGCCTATGTCCTTATAGCAACACGGCTGTCACCAACACCCCTGATATCCCAAGCACCTAAGTGGACAGCTCCTCTTTAACAAAAGGCCCTTACTGAGCAAAGGCAGCACAGCAGGCCATTCTTGTCCCTACAAAGGGTTAAGCAGTCCTGCTGTTCCCAATTCAACATGCATCCCCCAAAGGCTCTAAACTGAACTGCACTTTTCTCAAAGCTATTTAATTCCTTGTTGCTGGTGGTGATGCATCTTGTCCTGTCCAACTTGGAGGCAACTCTGGGTCCTAGGAAGGACCATATTAACCCTGCTTCCCCTGTCTACAAATCTGTCAGGGAATCTGAGGTATGAACTGGTTTTTACAACATGAACACATTTAAATGAGAAATAATACAACAAAACAATAGTCTGTCACACCTGGGTCTCCCACATCTCAGATGAGCACCTTAAAAGGGAGGAAGATCTGTCTGTTTTTGAATGATTCTGCATTAGAAAATCTTTTTCAATTTCATCAAAAAGATCATCAAGAATTGTTTCATGCTAAAAAAAAAAAAGTAATTAAATTATTTTAAAAAATCATGCTAAAAATATTTAGTCAAATCAGCATTTTCAGAAAAAAATAACAAAGAAATACTGAAAACATTACTAATAACCTCGCTATCTATGTGCCAAATGTTAGTAGATTTGTACCACAGAAGAAAGATACAGCATGTTTATTACTTGTTGAATGCCCACTCCAAGATTAGGATCTTACTGTGCTAGGCACTGTACATCCACATTGTAAAAGAAAATCCCTTTTCTGAATACTTTATATTAAAACTAGATAATGACTTCCTTGTGAATAGTTATTCAAGCAGGTACCTCCCCTGACTTCAAAAGGATTGCTCAGAAGTAGCTGTTGATTCCTTCAGTTTGAATTCTCAATCTGATACTACCTTCAGTCAATAAACCAGAAGTAGGAGAAATGAACTATTACTGTCATTGTTTTATAGAAGTGTTAGTGTGATGTTGTAGCAGTGATGGTCCAGGTAAGGATCATATTAACCCATATTAACCATGGTGGAGATAGTTCAATGAGAGGCAGGGATTTCTTAGGATGATACATTTTATATTGTACCAACTTCATAGTTGGGATAGAGTTAATCATGTGGAATGCCTTGCATTCCAAATCTTGTCTAACTCGATCACCCTAAGAAACCCCTGACTCTTACACTGTTTTATGGATAAAGAATGCAGGCACAGAAGAGGTTAAATGATTGAATGAAATGGGAAGAGGCATTTCCTGCCTAAAGCATTGTTGCAGATCTGAGAAATGAATGTAGAGTTTTTAATTCAGATTCTAGTATCTAAATACTAGAATCAGTGGCAATTCTGAGTCACAAGATGATCCTTCCTCTCTATTTGCCTTATTATAGTGCTGCACATGCATTGCACTTGCTGGCTTCCTTTCAGTTGAACCTAGTGAAATTAATCATTGGGTTGATTCCAGATTTAGTTATCCTGTCCTATCCAAACGATCAAAGTGTAGCTGTCATAGTCTTCCAGCATCCTACACAACATTTGTAGTTAATCTCAAATTTCTTTCTAATGCCATGTTCAACAATCAAAAAATTAGCTAAAAGGGAGAGCTAAATATTTCAGAGTTTTTCCTTCCTGGGTGTCCAAGCTAGTAAGGTTTTATTTATAGTTTCAGTTCCTGTGGAAAAAAGACCTGTCTTACTAAATCTCCTTTGGGGCTACCCAGGTGATAAAATGTATGTCAAATATGACTATGCTGTTTATCATTTTATGGCAAACCTGAGAGTTTATAAACCTTTCTTTTCCTTTTGCTACTGTTTGGTTCTGAGTAGGAATATGATGTATATCTGATAAAAGACTGCTGATCATGTATTCTTTTTACTCCTGGAAAATGTATATATCAGGGTAAAATATTGATAGGACTCTATTGATCTTTCAGAAGAAAGAGTCTTCATTGTTGAGTATTTTGTCATCAAAATATAATAATTCTGAGAAAGTAACAGCATGGTTGTAGAAAATCTATAAAATATCAATCAGCATAAAAGTATTGTCAAGAAGATTTTATTAAAATGTGTTCTCTTAACCTTATAAGAAATTGGCTGATATACTTGCAGAAGATTTGAATACCCATGATTTATTGAAGAATATTGTAGAACATTTAAGTGAGAAATGTAGAGAATATTTCCCTTTCATTGGATTGAAATTGTTACCCTTCTGCCGGATGATGGTACTTGTCAAACTCTAGGTTGGCTTTTCCAGGAGGAAAATGTATGGCATACAGTTTGCATATATCCTTACTGTAACTTGCTTATTTTATACTGCGCATACTACACATTTAATGGTAGTGGTGACAGAAAGAACATGGGCAATCTCTTCTTCTCAGAGATCTCACCAATATTTATGGCAGTGATTCCCAAAAGGTGTGTCATGTCATACTAGTGTGCCACAAGAACCATGGAAGCATGATGTGAAAACAAATACTTTATCAGTATCAAATTTGCCCCATGGAATCGTGTAATCTGGGCTGTGAGCCTCCTCGCATGTCTGGAAATTTTGCAATGGAGGAACAGTGGCAATTAACATTGCCACCACTCCCCTATCACCAAATTTCCAAGTTCCATGTGGCCAGATTGCATGACCTGTCATTTAAGGTTGTTCAAGCATTTTATAAACATATATTAATTAGCAGTCATTATCTCTCTCATCATTGTGGGGGAATTGAGGCACTTGTTTTCCATTTTCCAAAGTAACGTGAAGTAAGTGTCAAAGATGGGAATGGAAACCTTATATACTAATGTGCAATCCTTCACTTTAACTACTTGATAGTGTTACCTTCTTTACTATCCGCAATGCATGATTGAAATAATGTCTGTATGCTACATACATATGGAAATACATTTGAAAGAACTGCAAGTTTAAAAATAAAACATGCACTTACCAGCTGTTACCAAGACACTAAGGGCCTGATTCACCTAATTGAAAGATCCTCAGGGATTTTGGAAGAGGTAAATCAGGTCCTAAAAGCAGATTGAATCAAATATAGGAGCTGATATTACAGTAGCTTTCGTATCTTCATATCTGCCTGGCCTGTTTCTGTATTCTGAAATAAAGATGTGTTGCTTTTGGTTTGCCATAACTTAATCTTTCTGAGCTTCTCCTCCCCATTTCTAAAATTGGATTGTTAATAATTCTTTTCCCCAACCTTTTTCTGTTTAATCCACAGAGAAGTTAAGCTTCTTCATAAAAGGACTCTCTTGCTATCGTTTTACACAGCACCTTATGGGGTGGAAGGGTGGTGGGGAAGGGTGATGGAGGCAGCAGTCTTAGTAAGGGTCTCCACAGGTAGATCTCGGATTTTGAAAAGAGATGTGCAGATGGTGTGGTGTATCAATATGCTTCAGCTCAAGATCAAACCAAGAACAAATATAACTTTACTGGAATATGCACTGTTTTGTTGGATCATATGTTAAGTATGAAACTACAATAAACTAGACAAATAATAATCAATTCAATTTAGTTAAAAATGTTTGTCTCAAATGCTCACTGTCTATTGGACCAGGTGTATAGTTGGGAGAACTGTTGGATAAGGTAACTTAAGGAAGGGCACTTAAAGGTTGTCCAACACTTCTAACTTTACACCTCATCCAATAAATGATATCACAAAAAAATCCTTGCCTCAAGAATAGTATATAGCAATGTGACTGAGCAAGATCGATAAGGTGTGAAGCTACAGCAGTTACTGCAGGAGTGCACAGCAGAGAGCTACAGAAAGACAAGGCTTTGCAAGACTTTAAGGTGCTGCCTTTAAAGGCAAGATGAGGCTTTCACTGCTGCTGCTGTTTGTGCTGCTGCAGGGGGTTGAGTTGTAGAGCCCAGCTGGCTGTGCACATGGAAGAGCTTCACTTTGAAAAGCGTGGCTCAGGACTCCATGCTTCTGAGTACACATTCCCTGCCGGTTTCAGTGTGTGCAGTTTGCTCCCTCATTGCAACAGAAGCTTTGCCATCACCTGGAGGAGAACAGGATAAGAGGAGATAGGGCTCTTCCCAGGAGCAGCACCTGCTCTGGACCCGGAGATCCTGGCTTACACCTCCACACCGCCTACTTCATTCCTTGCTAGCTTCACTGTAGGCAGTTTGCTTCTTCATTTCAGTAGCAGTGCTGGCCATTTGAAGGGGACAGGGGCAAGAAGGGATGGGACTTTCCCTAAGAACAGCACCTGCCCTGGTTACCCCATTTCCCTGTTGGCCAGCAGTTTTCTCCTTTAGGGTAGTGGGGAAAAAAGGATAGGGATTTACCTAGAAGCAGCTGGTACCCTGGCTTCTGGCACCCCAGCTTAGGGCTCTGCACTCTTTACCTCATCCCCATTAAATCTTTCCACCTGCCCTTCTCCCTGAATCTCCCTTCTACCAGCTTGGTCCTCTCCTTCCAGCCTTATCCTGAAAACAAGACTCCCAGCCCAGTCCGACAGTGCATGGGGCATATCAGGCTCCCTCATCACATCTGCTGAGTGAAGCAGGAATCAAAGGGAGTGGGGTGCAGCTGTGCCGCTGCACCCCACCTGGATCTGCCCCTAGTGGGGTACAAATGGTGGAGAATGTTGCACTCATTTTTACTTCCAAAAATAAATGTAAAATGATTTTATACTGCATTTACTTATCCCTCAGTCTCCATTAAAGGAAAAATAATAATTTTCCTATTAAGAAGTATATCTATCAGTAAAGTTCCTTTGGGCAGTGAGTCTAGGTGGGAACACACCTTCACAGAAACTCCAGCTGTCAGACATCTCCCCTTCTGTACACATAGTTTAGTATTATCACTGCTTTAGGTATCTTGTAGGTATTCTTATTAAGGTGCCATCAACATTATGTAGAGAGTTTTATGAAAGGGAAACCAAAAAGTGATTTAGATGCTTCCTACGAAGCAAATAACAAACATCAAAAAGGGAAACCTGTGAAAACAGTAGCAAATATATTCTTTCGGAGGTAAAAATGGAACACCTGCTAAGTGATAATACTTTCAGTCCTCAGCTCCCTGCAATGTACTCTGACATGTCATGTGAAATAGGTGAGAAAATAAACAACTATGGGAAACCTGCAAACAGCTTATAAATGACTTACGCATATTTTCCTACATAATCTGGCAATTTCATTCTTTACTATTAACCTTACCAAGAGAGAGAAAAAGAAAAACAGACACCTGCAACCAGGAACCTCACACAATGTGTTAACATGCATGTTAAATCATTCGTTAACATCTAATTTAATGATAATGTTTCTTTTTCATCTCCGTTGACCTTACACAAAGCAATTACTTCATGTCTCTATAATTCTATCCATCAGCATCCTTCTCACACATTACTCAAAAATCAACTTTGACATCCTATTCTTTTCTTTTCTCTTTTTTTCTGAAATTCAAATTCAACATGCTATCCAGGAGCACAGTCTGTGAGTGGTGTTTGTTTGCACACAATTATATTTGGCTACTTCGCAACAAGAATGAGCATGTGCAAATATTTTACTTTATGTAAAGAATGTTATTGTGAGTTTCTGAGTTCTGTTAAGTTCTCAAAAATTAACCTAGTGGGGAAGACAGTTATTGTGTTTATTTGAATACCAAAAAAAATAATTAGATTCTTATATATGTATTTCAGAGAGGTTTATTTGGAACAGGGCTATACAAAGCAGGGATCTGTATAACCCCCACCTCACAGTTTGGTGACACCATGCATAAACCCTCGCAGCCCTCCCCTTCCTCAAGGTTCACGATGGTAGACATTGTTTAACACATCTCCCTCGCACTTTGAGCAGTGTTGTTAATACCAAGCTTTGTCCCAAGTGCCTGTCCCATTTCACCTAATCTTGTCTCCGGTTCCTGCTGTAGTTCCTATGCTGTGTAGTTTTCATGTAGATATTCATAGCTTTGGCTCACATTTTTAATTTTGATTGTAACCCGGTCTCCTGAGGCAACCCCACCCAAAATCATTGTTTCAGATTGCCTAATTGTGACAATTTGAGCAGACCAAAGTCTTTCCCCAACTCTTGAGTGAGGCAATCTCCCTTATTACAGGTGTGGTTTCTATAGGCAGCAAAGTCATAGCTAGCAAGCTGTAGGATCTGATCAAGAGCTTGCAAATACACATAACTACTCTGAGTCTACAGAAATCAGCTCTGAAGACTCAGTACAACCCATCACCACAGCAGATTTAGGCCCCAATTTGAGAAACACAGTGGTGACCAAAGTTGGTTTCTGGATTTCCTAAGGCTGTCCTACTTCTTCACCTTGTGTCTACAGCAATATTCCACTGTTAGGTTTAAGCTGAGCTTATAAGCAGTTCCCCAGTTAGACAATCTAGACCACTTTGATTAGACCATGTCAGTCATTTTTGATAATCTAATAGGTTCCTTTCAAGGAAAGCAGAGTTATAAGACTTGGACCAAGGTCCACAGGCTGTTGTTAACCCTACTGCCCAATTCTACTGTCTATCTGCTTCCACAAGGCATATATTGGCTCCACCCATGTCTATTACTCTGACCCTTTGACTCCTGCTGA
>NW_005842330.1:1223501-1227999 GCF_000455745.1 Alligator sinensis | reverse complement strand
CTGCTGAACAGTATTAAGAGATTTGGGACAAGAAGCTATTACATTTTGTCCACATGCAATGAGTAGTTTTCTACTCCAGCGAGTAGATCAGACTGGATCAGACATTTATCTGCTGGTCTCACTTTGTCTCTTGGTTGTGTTTTGTAATCGTGTATCATTTACGTGTTAGGAATGACAGCACATGTCTACCTGACAAAGGAAAGTATCAGATTGACTTTCTCAAACTAGTTGTGACAATTCTGAGCCTAGATATCTTCCTCAATTTGACAATAGAAGGGCTCTTGACAGGCCTCATCTGGGACACACTGTCCTAAAATAATTTTGTTGTCCAAGTCCATTTAGTTCTATGTAAGATAAATCTATGCTTATATTTATCTCTCGCTAAGCTCTATCTAAGATCCAGTTGCAAAACAGATTCTTGTACCACACTGAATGGATCTGTGTTCCCGGAACTAGAGACCTTAAATTCCTACTACAGTACTCCCTCTGGCAGGATGCCTCGGACACTGGAAAATCCTGAGGCTGCCTATATGGTACATTTGGTGATTAAGAATGTGAGCTGATGTTCAAAGCTACATCAACTCTTTTGAGCCGAGTGAGCAATCTAAAGATGTGTTCTGATGGGGAAACCTTCCTGCATGAAACTTTCACTTATCCATCCTTCAGACGGACTAAATTATTGCTGCTAGGATTCTCTCCAAATTATTCAACAGATTACCTTGCTCACATGAAAACCCAACCTTCCAGAGACAATGAAGTCATTCCCAGTCTTTCATTTCCTCCTAAAATCCTATGGGAGAGTCCCTACTCAGATAACTGAGGGTCAGAAAGAGGTCACGGTGAACTCACAATTATTCTGAAGTATACTATGTTATAATATATATTGGGAAGGCTACAGACATGCAGATTGATTCTGGGACTCAGTTGAAAATATCCTTTCTCCTGCCATGGTACTGGAGTTTCATCACTTCCATCCACCATTCTCACATTCCACGGACACACAGTTGGCTGTATCATCATGCTTAGCAAGTAGTCATCAATATCTCAATGCCTCACTGGGAGAACGTATCAAGTGAGGTTTCTCAGGGGTCTGTCCCAAATCTGGCATTGTTCAAGATCTTCACTGATGCTTTGGATGATGGGATTAAGTTCATACTTCGCAAATTTGCAGATATCATTAAGTTGGATGGAGTTGCAGATTCAGCATGGACAACTGTAAAGTCCTGCATTCAGAATGGAATAATTGCATGCATAAATATGGATGCTGGAATGAATGACTCAGCTGCAGTGTTGCAGAGAAGGACCCAGGGGTTACAGTAGACCATAATCTGAATATGAGCCAATAGTGTGCTCTTTTTGCAAAAAAAAGACCAACAACAAACTGAGTTGTAACAGGATTGTCACTTGCAAATCAAAATGGATTCTTCCATATTGATGAGGCCTTACCTGGAGTATATGTCTAGTTTTGGGCTTCACACTTTGAGAAGGATGTTGACAGATTAGAGAGAGTCCAGCACAGAACAACACAAATGATTAGAGGCCTAGGAAGCAAGATTTATGAGAAAAGGCTGAAAAGATGAGGGTTATATAGCCTGGAAAAGAGAAGACTGAGAGAGAGAGAGAGAGTGTTGGTGGGGTGGTATCAGTCTTCAAATCCCTTCAAAAGTCATTAGAGAGGAGGCGAGAGCCTCATGGTTCAGCAGAGGAAATGTACATTAGACAGTAGAAGGAACAGTCTGACTTGAGAATAATCAAGTATTGGAATAGGCTGCCTAGAGAAATTGTGGAATCTCCATCCATGGAAATTTTCAAGAGCAGATTGGACAGAAACTTGCCTGAGACAGTTTAGTCAAGGATAATCCTGCTGAGAGTGGACTAGATGACCTCATGAGGTCCTGTCCAGCCCTATTTTCCTATGATCCCCAAAAGCCTGGGCTACGAATGCCAAAAAGTAGACTCTGAAGAGGGTGGTTGTATAATGAATATGTATCTCCATTACTTCAACTTCAGTGTGAGAAACTAAGTTAGGCCATGCCCTACATAACACAGTGCTCTCATAAACATGCACTTTCCTCAGGGCCAGCCTTAACAAAATTGATAACGGAGCTAGCAAGTGCATGCTCAGCTTGCCACTCTCAAATCTTAAGTCTGTGAAGATTTAGCCTTGCTCCTGGTTCCTGCCTAGTCTCTTGTCTCCAGTGCTTGCCTAGTCTTGTCTCCGTTTCTCTGACTCCAGTTTGAATCTTTGACTCTTAGCCCTTGGCTTCCCATTCCAACTTCATCCCTGGCCCAGACCCCTAATGGAAACCCCAGCCATTTAACCATTGCTCTGGACTGTCTGTGTGCTGGTTGGGACAAGATTTGTGTGAACAATTTATTGACACAGGTATCCCTCGCTTAGCACTCCTAATTGGTTCCTGAAAAACGAAGCATTCAGTGAAATGAGTGTTAAGCAAAACCGAAAACCTTTGACAACTCAAGACGGTGACTGCAATTGTTTTCAATGACCCAAGATGTCAACCATGAGCATTGTAATGAAACTTGCTGAGCGCTAAGTGAAATCAGGTATCGATTTATAATGAGCGTTATAGCGAAATAACGCTAAGCGAAACAATGTTAAGTGGGGATTGCCCATAATTGGATTTTTCACTGAAAAATTCCGTTTCAATCCATATAAATCCACCTAATGAATTTGGGTTAGCAGTATAAATTTGACTAAGAGTTTTGGCTAAGGGTTTATTAGGACATGTTCCTTAACCAATAGCCTAGAGATTAGGGCACCTACCCAAGATGTAGGCTATCTTGGCTCAAATTCTTTGTCTTTCTAAGATGATTTCACCCCACATTTTATTTGCTAAGAGGCTGCACTCAACCACCATGCTATAGGATATTTTACTGTGAGCAGTTCTCAGTCTCCTCTTTGGTGCTGTTTTGTTTTATAGAAAATGTTTAAGTATTCTTGACAAGGGATTGGAACTTTTGTATCCCATCTCCAAACTGAATGACTTAAGCAACAGGTTGTACAGTCATATATATAACAAATCTCTTTTCCTTACCCAATGAGTATTAAGTAAACTATATCAGTGGAACAATTTAAAGAGATGAGAGGGCCATTGTCTTCTAAGGTCAGAGATGCAGCTTCAAGTCTTCTCACTCAGAGTTGGGATTTGAACCTGGATTTGATCCTGTAAGCATTCTTGTAGTGAGTAGCCTAAACTAAAACTGTTGGATAAAATGGCCATAACCTGTGTAGTGTTTTTTTTTTACCATTGCCTAGTTCTAGTCCTTTATTTTCAGTGTCCTCCTTTTATTATACATGCTCAAAAGAGAAAATGACATGTTTTATTTTGGTTAAATGAGACATTTTATTGATCCAAAATTGATTTTTGTTTTGTTTTGTTTTTTCATTCTGGCAGAACATTAAAACAAAAAAATAATAATACCAGGTTTATTCCAGCTTTTTTTCAATTTGATCAATTAACTGAAAAAAAAAAAAAACAGTCAGTAACCCAGCGCTAATGTGGACACCACAGGCCAGATTCAATTCCACTCATTAGACATTTAACTGGATTTAGGTGCTTGGCTCCAGTCCAATTAGGTCCAATCCTATTCCACCCTTCGAGTCCCTGAAAACCTGTCAATACAAAAGGTATTGACTCCTGTTTTTGTGACAAAAGGATCGGGTAATGATTTGTTACAAAAGTAGATTTATAACAAGATGATCAGAATTATCCAGTTTACATGCATAAGTAAAATGGTTTTATGTGCAGAGGCACTTTAATCAATGGAGCAATCGAAAATGCAAAAATGAATAAAAAGTACTTGTTTACATGTATCCTCCTTTTAACAGTTTAAAATCAGTTACAACTCTGCTTTTTTGCAATGGCTATATTTGTGTTTCTTTCTCTTCAGTATTATGTTTGTTTTATCCTTAAAGTGGCAGGAAAATTTTAGCAAGTACATGAAGTATACTAAATCTTACACCATTCCTAAACTCCAAAGTGAAGTTCTCTCATCTTTGAAATTTAAAAATCTATACTTCAGAGCCAGGGTGTTGTTACATGTTAGATTGTGAGCTGCACAAATGTTGATTGGAGCAGTCATATGGTCAGGCGAAAAGGGACCTGGAGGACTGAAAGGCAAGTACCCTACCCTATTCCAGGCTTCCTTCCTGCCCCCTGAAGGCCCTCCTATTTCTCTCCCAGGGCTCCCTCCCTCCTCCCCCTTGGGCTTCCTCCCTTTTTCCTCTCTCCCCCTGCTTGTGGCTGCCTGTGTGCTCTCTCCCAGAAGAGCAGGGATTAATCTGCTTGCCCAGGTCCAGCTGCTACTGCTGTCAGGCTGCTGCTCTTCTTGGGGCTGAACCTAGCCCAGAGAGCAGCAATGACCATTAACCCTTCCCTGCCTGCTCCACTGGGACCAACAGCAGAAACAACCACAAGTAAGTGAGAGAAGGCAGGGGGATAGTGGATTCGATCTGGGCCAGTGGAGGGGGCGGGGG
>NW_005842330.1:1207014-1223470 GCF_000455745.1 Alligator sinensis | reverse complement strand
AGTGGAGTGTCTACACTAAGCCTACAGTGGCTACACCTTTTAGAACCATGAACTGGGTAGCATAGATCAGAGGTAATCCTGGCTTGGAGTGGTCTAACTTTGAGCCTTGTAAGGAGTGTGTAAGGCTAGTTTCAGGTGTTAGTGTGCAGACAATTCAGGGCTTAAGAGCTCCAGGGCTTAAGAGCTCCAGCCACCCAAAATTATTGCGTAACAAGGCTCTTAGATTTTTATATGTATTACCTGGACCAATTATGTCTTTCCCAGAAGTTCTTTTATATTACAGTGACACTGATTACTTATTTTTACATAGGTCATGTGTGTTCTAATAACCACAAGACAGGATTCCTTCCCTGGTGGTGTCAGATGGCAGAAAGGCAGGGAGGTGTAGACATAGGTGATGCATAGGAGGTGCACAGGAATGCATGTGCACCCCCTGAGACCACTGGTGCCCCCTTGAGAGCAAGCGCCCTCAGCTTAGGCAACAGGCCGGGGGGGCAAGCAGAGAGCTGGTGTCCCGGGTACTTCTGGGGGTGTCACTGGCACTTCCAGACTTGGTGTCCAACTGTGGGGGTGACCCCCTCCCGGTCCCTGCTTGGTCCACCCTTGCTGATGATGCCCGCATCACCACCTGCAGGTGGTCACCGTGCCCTGTGAGCCTCAGGAGGCACACACTGCCTATGGGTGTAGAAATCTTTCCTTTTGTTCTGCAATGAAGTTTAAATCCAAAATTCACTAAACTTCAGCATCTCCCATGTTTCAGGGATGTATTTGATAGCCGTGTTGGTCTGAGATGAAAAGAATTACAAAACTCTAGAATTCTTGGTTGAGAGATGATACCTTTTATTAAACCAACTAATAAATCACCAAAAAAAAAATCTATTTTTCTGCAAACTCGTGGGCACATACACCCTTCCTCAAGCCCAGGGAAAATTCAAGATGTTAAAAAGCCCCCATAGGTACAAAATAAACTTCATTTTTGCACAGAGGAAGCTAAGGGTGGAAGTCTGTTCCAGTGGGTCAATGAGAGTGTCTTTGTGAGTTACTCTTTGATGTGCAGATAAAGCATGGACCCAGAGGAACAGACTCCCACCTTCAGCTTCCGCTGTGCAAAAATGATGTTTATTTTCTACCTATGGGGACTTTTTACCATCTTTCATTTTCCCTGAGCCTGAGATATGATGCATGTGCCCGAAAGCTTGCAGAAAAAGATTTTTTTTTCAGTGTCTTAGTTGGTTTAATAAAAGGTATCATCTCTGAACCAAGAATTCTAGTGTTTTGCATTTCTTTTTGTCTCAGACCAACACAGCTACCAAAAACATACTTAATGACCACGAAGCATATTACCATTTAGAGACAAGGCAGGCATGCTGTATGTTGCCCATTGCTTTTACAAAACTGACATGCACAAAAATAATCTGGGGACATAACACAATATATATGAAAACCCTTTTATTGTATTGATTCTGACTAACATTGCAGCAGTTAAAATCTGTTAGCATTTCTATTATAATTCCAGTCTTTGGGGTTTGAGATATGAATTGTTAAAAATCACAGAAGACTGAAATGTAATTCTGTTTGTCAGCTGAATAAAGGAGGGGGAAAAAGGAAATATGTTTGCCAAAACATCAACATCTATTTAACGTGTATATTTTCATTTTGCTGAACTAAAAAAAAAAATGAATGATTCATTTTGAAAAAAATAAAACATGCCATGTTCTTTGTAGTTACCTTTTATAGTGATTTAAATGTGAACCAACATTTTAGATTAGAGTTGCCTCCATGTAAAATGTAATAACATTGTATTAAAAACTAAAGCAAAGCAAGTAGATAAACTGGGTAGCAAGCACCTATTTTAAAGGGAACATTGGAGGATTAGTCAGCCCCACAGATGTACTGCTCATGTTGAAGTCCTCCAGTATCCAAGGATTTTTCATAGATTTCATAGACATTAGGACTGTAAGGGACCTCAGAGTCCATCGAGTCCAGCCCCCTGCCCCAGAGGCAGGAAATCACCTGGGGTCAAAGAATCCCAGCAAGATAAATGTCCAAATGTCTCAAAGAAGTCCACAGTAGGTGCTTGCATTCACCTCTGGAGGCAGTATGTTCCAGGCCTGGGGGGCTCGGACAGTAAAGAATGTCTTCCTTGTGTCCATCCTGAAAATGGTCTTGGAGGAATTTGTGACCATTTGACCTTGTCATCCCTCGGGGAACTCTTGTGAACAGACATTTCCCCAGATCCTGATGTACACCCCTTATACGGTTATAGGCAGCCACCCGGGCCCCCCCCCCCCCCCCCCCCCCCGCCTTTCCAGGCTGAAGAGTCCCATAGCTCTCAGCCTTTTATCATAAGGCCTGTTCTCCTGCCCTCTGATCATGCACATGGCTTTCCTCTGGACTCTCTCAAGCTTCTCCACTTCCTTTTTAAATTTTGGAGCCCAGAATTGGATGCAATACTCCAGCTGCGGCCTCACGAAGGCTGAGTACAGCAGAAGGATTGCATCCTGGGATTTGCTTGAGAAGCATCTATGGCTGCAAACCAGAGTTTTGCTTACTTTCCCAGCTGCAGCATCACATTGGTGGCTTATATTCATCTTGTGGTCAATCATGTTCCCCAAGCATCTTTTGGCCATGGTGCTAGCAAGCATATCACTGCTAAGCCTATAAGCATGCTATAGGTTTTTCTTCCCAAGGTGGGAATGCAAGGTACCTTGCATTTTTTGGTGTTGAACACCCTCAGATTTTCATTCTCCCATTTTCTGAGCCTGTCAAGGTGGGCCTGGATCACCATCCTGTCCTCAGGTGTGGATGCTTTACCCCAAAGTTTGGTGTCATTGGTATCAGAAGTGGACTGGCCAAGTTCACCAATGACGGATGTTAATTCATTAATTAAGATGTTAAAGAGTATAGCCCCAAGGATGGAGCCTTGGGGGACCCCACTGGTCACGGTGCACCATGCTGATTGACTTCTGTCAACTACCACTCTCTGGGTCCGACCTCAGAGCCAATTCCCCAGCCATTGGACTGTGATGTAGCCAAGGCCTCAGTTGGCCAGTTTTTCTATGAGATGAGCATGGGATATCATATCAAAAGCTTTTTAAAAATCAAAATATATGATGTCAATCTCTTCTCCCCTGTCCAGGTCATATGTCACCTGGTCATAGAAGGAGATGAGATTGGTCAGGCAAGACCTACCCACAACAAACCCATGCTGGCTATCCCTCAGGATGTTGCCATCAGCCAGTTTGTCAAGAATGGCCTCTTTGATAATTTTTTCCAAGATCTTCCCTGGGATTGAGGTCAGGCTGATGAGCCTATAGTTCCCCGGATCTACTTTCCTCCCTTTCTTGGAGATTGGCCTTCTTCCAATCTTTGGGCACTTCACCTGAGCGCCATGAATTCTTGAAGATCCATGCCAGTGGCTGAGCTATGATGCTTGCCAGCTCCTTAAGTACCCTAGGGTATAAACTGTGTGGGCCAGATGCCTTGAAGGTGTCCAGCCTCTCAAGGTGTTCCTTCACATGGTCTACACTGATGAAGGGTAATATATCTCCCTCACCCTGGCCGTCCCATACCGCATTGAGCAGGGTCATCCCTTGGGGCTGGTGAAAAACCCATTAAGCAGGTTGGCTTTTTCCTGGGTGTAGGTTGTCAGTTGTCCCGTATGGTTTAGCAGGGGACCAACGTTACCCTTGTTTTTCCTCTGGCTTGCCACATATCTAAAAAAGGGCTTTTTATTGTCCTTGTTATGTGTAGCCAGTTGGAGTTCAGTTGCAGCCTTGGCTTTCGTGGTTCACTCCCTACAGGTCCAGACCAGTGCAGAATACTCCTCCTTTGAGGTGGATCCAGCCTTCCATCCTTTATAGGTCTGTCTTTTTAGACGCAGGAGGTCCACTAGTTCCCTGCAGAACCAAGGGGGCTGCTGTGCCCTTTTGCTGCCTTTCCTCTGAGATGGGATAGACATTGTTTGTGCTTCCAGAATCACGCCCTTGAGGAGCAGCCACTCATCCTGAACTCCCCTCCCCTTTGGGTCATGGTCCTTCAGGACCTCACCAATAAGCCTCCTAAGCTTGTCAAAGACAGCTTTCCTGAAGTCAAGGACTTTTGCATTGCTGATTGACTTGCCAGCTTTACGGTGGATGATGAAGGTGATCAGCTCATGGTTGCTGTATCCCAGCTTCCCTTCAATCATTAGGTTGCTGGTTAAGTCATCCCCCATTACCAGTACTAGGTCAAGCAGCACTTTGCCTCTCATCAGTCCATAGATTTGAGTCAGGTAGAGCTCATCCATGCACATGAGGAAGCTTTGTGACTGTTCAGATTTGACTGAGTGCTCTTCCTGTGAGCTGTCTGGGTAGTTGAGGTCTCCCATGATGACCATGCACCGGGAACATGCAGCCTCAGCCAGGATGCATTGGTCCATTCCCATCCTCCTATCCTTTAGGCTCTCGCACCCCCAGCTGCTTAGTTGAGTGGCCTAGGGACTAGAACTGCAGCTTTTCTATTTCAGCCACCCATTCCATGAATGGCAGCTTGGGGCACATTTCCCCACTGGTGCTGAACCTGTCAGGGCAGGTGGCCACTGCTGGATCCCATGCTCCCTGCTCCCACCAACCCTTGGGCAATGGAGGAGAGCATGGGCAGCCCCAGATAACCCCAAGACTCGGCTATGCTTCAGCAAGTCCTGAGCTCCAGCCCATTGTCTCCAGCAGTACCCTCATCTATGCATCTGTTCCACATACAGGCTGATAAGAGCTGGTGGTGGTTGCTGCAGGGTGGGGGTACAGCCTGCTGCTGAGGAATCTTCTACTACATGACAGGGCACTGCAGGAAGATCCAAGCTGATAGCACGGGGCTCTGCAGCTGCCTGCATGGATGCAGGAGCTGGCCAAGGGTAGACTCTGCTTCCAGCTGTAGAGTGAAGCCAACTTGAGGGTGATTTGGATGTACCAGCCACCATGGCCACCACAGCCCCTAGCCCCAGCTTTGGCCCCGGCCCTGTACCTTCTGCTGCTGGCTTCCGAGGGCCACTGCCTGTTCCACCCCCATCCTCAAGGCCCAGAGGTGTCTGTCTGCTTGCCTCACAGGCTGGGGGCATCAAGGAGTGGTGGGGGCCAGCACGATGTGGGCCCGAGCTGATGGGGGTGGGTAGGGAAGCGGGGAAGGTGCAGGGAAGCACTTGAGCCCCACTTAAGTTGAAGTTGCCCAGACACTGGGATGAGTGGCCAGGAGACATGCCAAGATATGTGTGACAGACTGCCCAGAACATGTGGGTGTCAGGAGCTAGGCAGGCATCAACCTCCCTGTACAGATCCCTGCTGAGTCCTTCAGCCTCAGTTTTGAAGGACCCTGCCTCCTCCCTCCCCTCCCTGAAGTCTGGAATGCTGTTGCAACAGGTGAGGGAAGGGTGAAGCATAGAAAATCATAGAGAAGTAGGGCTGGAAGGGATGTCCCTGCTCACCAGGCCTCTAGTGGCAAGTCACAGCTGTGCAGGTGAGGGACAGTCAGAGAAGGTTTCTCGACTGCTAGGGGTGACTGCTCCACACTCCAAACTAGCACTAAACTGATAAACATTTGAACAGGTCAAAGTACAGTATGTAACAAGACCCTAACACGAGTTGTCTACCGGGAGTACTTGGGAGGGCCCTAGGGGGTACACTTGGGCAGGCAGGGAAAGAGAGCTGCTGCCTCCCAGGTTCAGGGCCGAAGGTGGACGAGGGCCATTGTTGCACCTCTATGGGCCATGCAGGCACTGCTCAGCCAGCTGGATGCGGGGGCGGGGGGGGGGGGAAGCTTCTCCCACACCGCCACTTCTCACCACCCTGCACTGCCGCTGCTCTGCTCATTTTTTAGTAAGTGTACCCTGACTATGTATCCAGCTGAGTGCTACCTACCCCCCACCCCCGGCTCCATGTCCAGCATGCACTTCCCTGCCCCTGACTCCGCATCCAGCCTGCCCACCCCGCTTTGTGCTTGGCCACATGCCACCCTGTTCCCCTGGCTGCCGAGGGTATGCTTACTGAAAACATCCAGCCACTGGGGTACAGTGACTAAAAAAGGTTGAAAACCCCTGTCCTAACATCTATATTGCTGAGACCAAATATCACAAAAGAAAGATAGTTCCCAAGAGTGCCAATTGGTGCATGGGAACACTGCTCTGACACACTGTACTTACAGTGTGTTGAAGCAGACTCGATTAATTGAGTCTGCTGATGTGTGCTAATTATCATGCTCCAGCAGCCTTCTGCATCTCATGTATCAGCATTGAATGAGCTTTAGTTCAACACCCTCCCAGCCATTTTGAAGTGTGGGGATGCTGAATACATGAGGAGCTAAAAGCCTCTCTAATTAAAGTGCCACCCTCCCCCACCCACAAAGCATCTGTAAAGACACCCTGGGTGTCTATTTCTTGTATGGAATTTTTCTTGTGATACTAGAGTATGTTTTAAAATGTTACTTTTCAACATCAGACTTGTCTAAATGTTCCTTCTATAATTTTGGTGCATATTTGAAGACAACTTGGGGAGGATATAAGATACACATCTGTTCCAAAGAGCACAGAAACTGTGGTTTTAGCATCATTTCTTATTTTGTTCTCCATTCATTTAACACCTGTTGAATAAACTGTAATATTCATTGCTATGTAAATAAGATGTTGCCTTTAATAATAATTACATGGAAAAAAAATAAATCCTGGGGGCGGGGGGGGGTATATATATAATTTCCGGGGGGGGTTATATATATAATTCCCCCCCCCCCCGGATTTTAAAAAAAATATATATATAGGTGTGTGTGTGTGTGTGTTTATATATATGGGGGTGTGTGTGTGTATGTATGTATGTATTAGAGCATTACAACTGTTACTTGTATACAATATTGCTAGTTCACAAATGTATACATAGCCTTCATTTTTCCAGGCACTGACATTCCTGAAAAAAATATCTACTAGTTCTGGGCTTTGGAAAGCTTTTGATAAAGTAGGATACAAAACAGTAATCTAATTGGTGAGTATTGCAGGTATGTGACAAGAAGTGAATTACAGTACCTCAGTGGATAAAGAACTGGTGTGAATTCTGAAGACAGATGGTGGCTGTGAGGTGAAATAGTGACTGCTAGAGTGCCACAGGAATCAAGATTAGGATAAAGTCTATATCAGATGCTCAAGTTGGAGTAAATACAATTATGCAATGAAATATTATAATGAAATTAAATGACAGATGTATCCCATCTCAGGCATTGGGTGATTGTTCAAAATGAAACTGATATAATTACTAACAAGATAACAGTTGCTATCTTCTTGGTTCAAAGGAGCTTTAAAAGCAAAGCTCTTATGGCTTCTAGAGCACTTGCAAAGGCTCAGCTTTTGCTACCACCATTTTGCCTGTGGCCTTGTAGGTCATTAGGTCTTTGCAGAATTGTTTTTGGTTTGGGTTCAAAGAACTTCTAGAGGCATCCTTTGCATCACAAGATCTTTTTAGCATCCTTTTAAGGCAATGGACTACTTCCTAGAATTATTTTATTATCTCAGTGTTTCATTCCCTAAAGCAAGCATTCCCTTCGCTACAGAGATGTATACTGCTTTTATAAATTCCTTGTGTCTGCAAATCTCATGGTTTGTCTCTACCAAATGCTGATTTCTTCAGAGTCACTTCAGCTCTATCAAACTACTTTTCTATGTACAGCATATTTGTTTCATGAAGTAATTTCATATGTGTTATTGTTTATATTTGTATTTGTAAAAGAGATGTGACAAAATATGCATTGTAACACTAACTCTATTGGTATATATTTTCCTAACAATTGACAAGACTTAAAAATGTTAGCAGTTCAAATGCTCAGTCAAGCTATCAAATATTTGTGCCAGTTAATATAATACTGACTTTCTGAATCTCTAGATGATAGGATTTGTTTTCTGATCATGGAAAAACTGGGACATGTTTTTAGTATTTCTTCAGTATTTGTTTGTGGATGAACTGAAAGGTATGCAAGCGTGTGCAAGTGAAAGTAACTAAACTTGTCCGAACCTCTGGAAAAGTTATACAGGAGTAAGATATTATCTTATTTATCACTTACCCTCAACAAATTATATCTATTTTTTTACAAATATTATACAAAATATTTTATTCTATGATATTTTTAGTGAACTTTTCTGCCTTTTTATTACCCTAAAGTATTCAATACTCTTAATTCCCCACTTCGTTCTTCCAAAATTTTTGTCACAATACATGACCAATGTATATCACAGATCACATTGAAGTATATAATTGATGTACATTTCCCATTCATTCAGATATACAGAATATAGTGATGTGATTTTTTTGTAAGAATTGACAGAGCTTGTTCAGTCAGAGTTGTTTTTCTGTTCTCTTGGTAAGTTGTTTCTGTGGAGCAAGAGTACAGAGGTTGTAGGTAGGTCAAGATTTTATGGTCTTTAAGAGAAGAAAAGCACAAGTAATTGGTGACCCTCCACATAATTGACCTTGTCCTTAAAATCATTGTACACAGATAATCTGTCAATAGAAGCAATATGGGAGGACATGCTCATTGTACTGGAACAGAGAAACTAAGCTAAATCAACAGCAGCTTCTGACAAAAGAAATGAGGATCAAACATACTCTGCTCCAGAACACATTTTAAAACCAGGGTGAACAGTACATCTTACCAAGGGGAAACATTTAACGCTGCATTTTAAGGTACCTTGGAAGGTACCAGACCAGGCCTTTGAATACATATTGCATTAGAAAATTTTATTCAGCTTCACTAGCAGTTGAATGAGACATTGTTCAGGTTATTCGTTTGGCCTCTTTTTGGTATGAGAGGACCTGAGTTTTTTTCACTTGTCCATAATACAAATGAACAGGGGATCTCATGACAAAACACTGTGTTGTGAATATGGCTCAGGTGTTTAGAACAGTCACATGTTCTACACATCTGAGCCTTGATCTGCCAACATTGTCACTACATACACATGAAAAAAATGATTAGGGACTTTCCTAGGCTGCCACCATTGGAAGGCAAAAGAGTTGCTGAACACCTTCAACTCCCTTTCCTTACAGCACCCGGCAAAGAGTTGCTGAACACCTTCAACTCCCTTTCCCTGCAGCACCCGGCCCCCGGCCCCGGCACCGGGGGCAACCACCGAAAGTGTCTGCCCTCCTGGATCAAAGGGTTGGGCAACACAGTTTGGCACGACCCCATTTGGACTTCTGGGGCCAAGGTAGGGCGCCAGGTCAACCCGGGCCAGGACCCTGGCTGGCCAACCGGGCACCAGGACAGCTGTACTCTCCGGCAGGATGGAGTGTGCCACGGGAATGCAGGGAGGTCCCCAGAGCACTTGGCACCAGACCCGGAAGTGGACCAGAAGCACTTTTGATCTACTTCTGGGTCCACGGGCGAGTGTGCGGGCCCCCCCGCCCGCCATCCCCAGGCTCAGTGGCTGGTGCCTTCTGGGTCTGCTGGGGGGGCACCCGGGGTCTGCCCATGGCTGATCACGGATGTCCCTCATGTGCTCAGCGGCAGACCCGGAAGTGAACCAGAAATACTTCCAGTCCACTTCCAGGTCCCCTGCTGAGCACACGGGGGCCCTCCTGTGCTCCGGTGGGATGCTCCATCCACGTCAGTATCTCAGCAATCAGGAGCCGTACCTGGTACCTCAAGGTATGTTGAAAAAATATTTAAAGCTGTATCTATGGTCGAATCACTGACTCTCGGAATCAGCATTGAATCTTCAGATTCGGATTCAGCTGAATCAAATCAGGACAGTGATCAGAATCAACAAATCGAATCATTGTCCCCCAGTTCGGGCCAAATTGAATCTGAATTGAATGCAAATCGAATACGGCCCACTTTGCACATCCCTACACCTCAACTATGTTATGGCATTGTTTACTTTACTTTGGATCCTTTGAAATGCATTTAATTTTTCTGGAGATCCTGCCTAATGTCAATCCCAGGGAAAAAAAAAACAAACATATTTCTTACAATCAGTAGTTCATCTTTGAAGCAAAATTTGGGATGGGGATGATATTTGTTTTTTTTTTACTTGGGGTGGGAGTTGTATGTTATATTTTTTTGTGAGTTTTTTACTTCTTTTTGTTTCAAAGAACAATTGGGAATGCATGAGACTTAAACTCTGGATACCAGAGAAAGAAAATAGGGAAATAAACATCTAATAATTAAACCCTATTAAAAAGCATGATAGTAGAATGAGTTTAAGGAAGGAATTAATTCTAAACAATTGTCGTATTGATAGTTGAAGGGGTTGATTGGGGATATCCTGTCCAAACTCAATAAAACTATTGGCATGATTCTGTACTTCCTTCTATTTCAGTAAAAAAAGTTCCAGCATAATACAACTAATTTGCATTATAGTCAAGCGTCATTTAATGCATTAGAACTATATCCCAAGACACTAATGAACCAGTAGATTTGTCTACTTTCATATTTCCTTCTGTATTCATAGAAATTTATAAATTTGAACATGTTCAATCATAGAATATTCTTGTATTTACTACAAAGAAAGATAAATTTCAAAGAAAAAAAATGGTGTTCGTAGAAGATTGATCATTTCCTTCATCTCTAAATAGCTTTTGTTTTTCCTACTATTCATCATTCAATTAAATTTTCCCATTTCATTTTGGGTAGCTATCAAATTTGTTTCCAGGCACACAGCTAAGTATAACTTGTCTTTTATTTATGTCCATCAACTCAGCAGTATGATGGGGCTGAACAAAGTCTTGCCACCTAATCCATTTCTGTAGCCCAGTATTTGTGAAGTGTTACATTATGACCCCTTACAACATAACTGTCTCACTTGGAAATCTAAGCCAGTATACCATCAACATATCTCTAAGCCCAGGACTTTATAGCTTTCAGGATCAGATGAGATCAGGTGTATTCAGCCTGGCATGGCTACCCAAATATAATACCATGTTGGATAAAAAGTTTGTGTCCCAGCTCAAAATCAAGTCCAAGTTGAACAGAGTTTAACAAAATGTCACTTCTTTTTTTCCCCTACTAATTCCTTTTTAAACTACCTTTACATTTCTGAGAGAATTAGCCAGTATCACTATAAAGCCATGCTTTTAAACTTGCACATCATTAAAAAATGGGCCTTGGCAATGATGGTAAATCTTCAATTGATATATTTTGTATAATTTATATACAAATTCACTTTCACTGTGTTAAACAGTCTTTTTCTCTTCACTTTCTGCAAATATTCTGAGCAAGTATTTTACCATCAAGGATGAGTTAACATATTATAGAATATTAATTGATAGGTAATCTTGAATACCTTCTGGAGATAATCCACATTATAAACCGTCTAAGAGACTCCTAGCTACAGAGTTCTACCCATAACCACTATCAGGAGTTACTTTTGGTGATATAACAATTTCTCTCCGAATAAATTATTTTATTTTCTGTAATAGACATCCTTCTGTCAAATCCTTGTGTCAATAATCTGTCTCCCCAAACTGTAAGCACTAGCATGTGTGTCCAACAAGAAAAAGGTTTCAAAATACAAATAGGCCAAAAAAAAAACCAGCAGACTTTTGCTACTCTGAAATTGCTCAGTTACTTTCAGTTAAACACTGAGAATCTTCTCTTTTTCCCTTCAACCAATACAATAGTTCTGCAATGTTGGAAAACCCAGGAATTGAACCTTCCATAATAGGAATGGAATCCTACAAAACTTTGTAAAATCTCAGAATATCCAGTTCTGCAGAGTCTCAATTTTTTTTTGTTAGCAGAAACTCCCTACTTATAATTGTATCCAAAGTGAATTATTGCATTTTGAAACCATTCACATTTCTTTTATATATTACAAAGTTTTCCACATGTATCAGGATATTGTCTATTGCCTACTATAACAAACAGGTTGAGAGAGGCATGGCACAAAGTACTATAGCTACTGACCTTTCAAATGTGACTGGTTCATTCATTGCTCAAGTCTAAAAACCTTAATTTTAAGTTTCCACAGGCCTTGGCTTGCAACTATCCTTTGGATTCATTTTCATTTGGCAGTACTTAATTTTGAGACCTAGTTTGGAAATAAGATTGAACCTGCTACAGCACTCAGGGTAGCAGCTATTCATAGTAATGGATTGCATTTGGTTTTCTCTATTTCACAGATTCTCTTCTGTCTTTCTCTTAATAAGATCTATGAAAGAGGTCTAAGGTCTGGTCTAAGTTTCATTTATGCTTTCCTGAAACAATAAAGCCTTTTCCCTCCCTGCTCCTCAGAAACAGTGAAGGGGTCAATTTTCTCCAGCATCAATTTTGAGCAGGACCAGTGTGATACAGCCTGTATCTTTAATGAGTCAACTCTTGATTTCAAACCAGAAAGTCTGAAGCTGTTTTTCTACTCCTCATTTAAACATACCACGCTGCACTGGAACAATTTCAGTAGAAATTCTGGGATCTCACTTTTAGTCCTATTCTAAACACCTTCTGATGCAATTTCATTTCATTTTGCAAAGTGTCTAACTATTGTTTTAGGTCTTAAAAAAAACAACTTTGAGATATCTTGCAGTTCTTTAAACTACTTTATTTGTTCCACCAAAGTTCAATAGAGCTATCACTGTACAATGACTCCTCTCAGAAACTGGTTGCTGTTCCTTTTTGATGAAGCAGTTAATCCAAATTTATGGTCTTTCTGTTAGGAAGAGAAGTTCATGATGACAACAGATATATTTATATGATTTTTTTTTTTTTTTTTTTTTTTACGAAAGATTTATGAAGTTCTGGTTCCCTGCATACAGTAGGAATGCAGCAAAAAAGAGTCAAGTTGTTCACAGCTCCAAACCTGCTTTCCAGCCAGCACTCTGGCCAGAATTTTACCCTTCTTAGTTTTTTTTTAAGGCAGTCACCAGTGTTTAAAAAACTGTTTCACTTGTTTACTTACTGCCTTTTCTCTTTTTTCTTCTCTGGTTTTTCTACTTCTATTTAACAGATACAGAAACCTTAATAAACTGGGGAACCTGTCTGCCATTATATCTGCTGTTAGTTTCAGCACTGATTTTTTTGTGCGCTATGAGTGGAAGCAAACTTGGCTTCATAAGGGAACTTACAGCTTCTTTAAATGAAGTGTAGTCTTTCTGTAAGATTTAACCTAATTATAAAAATGTTCATACTAGAAAACTAATTTTAAATATATTTTTTCAGTCTAGGAACTGAAACATACTGGGTGCATCTACACATGTGCTTTACTGTAGTGTAGACTAATTAGCGCCACAGTAAAGCATCACTGTCTACAAGTGCACTGTTAATAGGACACACTAGCTTATTAACTCTGCCATTAGATAGTACTGTTGGGGACAGTACTATCTTATGCTGGAATAGTAATGTGCAATCAAAAGCATGTGTAGACTGTGACGGGCTGCCTGGGGCACAAGGATGCTAATGTGTGGGGGCTGCCTGCTGGCTAGTCCCACACTGTAGCACCCTTGTGCCCCAGCCAGCTCCTCCAGCACCTGCTGCCACTGCCCTCGACTGACCCCCAGGTCCCCTGCTAGTTTAGGGCTGTTCTCCCCTAGCTCTTACTGCTGTGGTCCTGGGGTCATGGGTGTAAACTGCACCTAAAAGCAGCTGACTTGACGCAAACTGTGCTAGAGTTTATTTCATTACACTTTTTGCTCATGTAGATGTACCTGCTGTGTGATGTGTGTCCTTTCAAACAAGTTAAATTTTGAATACTGATGCAAACTGATTTTTTTATACATGATAAATGATACAGATGAAGAAGTATCTAAGTATTTTAATAATTAAGAACAATACATAATGATATTTGAACATTTAGAAAGCAGGAACGCATGAAATCCATTCAATAAATATATTTCCCAGTCTCCATAATCAGCCAAAAGAAAGGAGTGAGAAGATGGCAGATGAGCATGTGTGGGTTTTTTTCTAAATTGGACTTCTTAAATGTTTTATTTTTTTGGTTTGTATGTTCTTTTAAAATATATATATAGTGGATCTGTAGGAAGTATTCTGTGGATCTCCCCTGATGTTAATATATCTTTAATAGAGTAGGATATTTTTGTTTGATATCTGAGTATATCTTTTCCCTCATGGGACTCACATATCTGTGTATGTATATATTATATACGTGTGTGTGTGTGTGTGTGTGTGTGTGTGTGTGTGTTAGAGAGAGAGAAGGAGAAAGACCCTAATTCTTTTGTTAACTGTACAACTTTGCATACTTCCATTTTCTTTGGCTAGCTGTAATGCTTTTCTACCACTTAAAACAAAAACAAACAAATAAAAAATAACTCTTTGTTTCCAGAAACATTACAGTAAATTCCCTATAGGGGAGATTTGTAGCTATGCAGAATGTAAAGAATATAAAGAAAGAGATTCTCCAGGCAGCTATACTGTTAACAGCTACAGTGCTGCTGTGTTAATAATTCACTATATTCCAATAGAACCCACTCACTTGGGGCTCACCCATTCTAAGTTAAAAGCTTTCTGAATTGATATGTGTGGTTTTATGTTCTATCCGTGAAACTTTCTTTTACATTTCTTTCAAGGAATCATAACTACGGGTCAGAAATTTCTTGTGTACCATTCAACAAATGTGTCTAAGCAACTGAAATATTGTAAATTCAGTAAAACAAATCAGTGTAAAAAATACAAGCATAGTGGTGATTATATGCATAAGCAATTTGTTTCAGGTGGCAAAGAGGCTGAAAAATACCCATTCTCTTAAATAATTTGCATCTGCTAATAATCAAAAACTGTTCTCCCCTGATCTCCAGTAGATTATTTTTCCTCTTTCCTCTACTGTATGTGGTTTGCATGATAATTTTCTAAGTGTACAAGATTTACCTGACTTCACTCTTAAATGGGTACACTTGAGAGCAAAAGAATTGCTTTCAGGAGGACCTAGGGCCTTGTTACACCTTAAACTGTGAGCTGCACAAATATTGATTGGTGTTAGTTTTAGCTCACAGATGGAGAAATCGCATGTTAGGCCACCAAGGGCCTGGAGGGCTGAAAGATAACAATCCCCATTCCCCTCCCATTTTAGGCTTCTCTCCTGCTCCCTGCTTTCCAGCACTCCCCCAGTTCCCCCCACCCAGGTTTTTCCCTCTCCCCCTTGGAGTTTCCCCATGCCCCTCCTGCCCCTGGGGCTCCTTCCTATTGTCCCCCCTCCCCCCGCCCCGCCTCCTCTGCTTGTTTGTGGCTGCCAGCACTGTTGCTGGGCTGCTGCTTTTCTCTGGGCTGAGCCCGGCCCAGAGAGCAGCAGTAGCAGAGCCTGTGCAAAGCAGGCTAACCCTTCCCTGCCTGCTCCCCTGGCACAGATGGTGCAGGCAACCACTAATAAGTTGGGAAGGGGGGGGCGAGCAGCAGTGAGCAGGGATCTGGAGTGCTGGGGGCCCTGGGGGAGAGGAGCAATGGGCCCAGTCCAGGCCAGTAGATGGAGGGGGGAGGGATGTTAACACTAAGGTGTAACACAAGTTGGGTAGCATGGATCAGAGAGAATTCTGCCCCTATAAGCGGTGCTTAAAATGAGTTTCAGGAGGGGTTCTTGTGCAGACAATCCAGGTATTAAGAGCTCCAGGAGCCACCCAAAATTACCATGTAATTACCAAGGCCCATAGACTTTCAGGAAAGTGGCACCTAGCTACTCTGCTCCAGGATGCAACCATGTATCTAAGCTAAAAACAAAAATTGCATTTGGCCTAGAATAAACAATATTATCCCAGGACAATGTGCAGTCATTCAGCTGTTTATATCTGTTGTCCTGGAATGAATCCTAAAAAGGTTAATGGTATGAGAAGTACTAACATTTTATCCCAGGACATCACAAAGTGTGTCTGAAAGATTATTCAGTATCGCATCATTGAATCAATGGCAGTACAGTCAGCTGCTGACTAAACCCCGATTAAAAGAGTGATGTATGTAAATGCCAATGCTGGGATATTTCTGTTCTGGGACAAACGCAGGCACAACATGTCCAGGGACCAATGCATTGTCTTTTCCTAGACAAAAAGCAGTAATCCCTGTTAGAATCGTTTGTGCCTCATTCAGTATTGGAGGCAGAGGGGGTGCTTTTCAGGATGCTCTTCTTGCTCTTGCTCAGCCCTGCTTACTGATGGGATACTTACATCTGCTTCTTGTGAGGAGTTGCATAGAATCTGTTTCCCCTTTTCTCCTCATGCCCAAAAGTCTGAACTCAAAGATGGGTGTTTGCCTTTTTTTTTCCTCAATAGAATGAAAGCACTTCGAAAGCAATGCATACATGCATACAACTCTACTGATTGGGGAATTAAAGGTTCTTCATGTACAATGCTTGTTTTCCAGTAAAGGAGGGCAAAATATTCTTCATTGTTTTGCATTTTCAATGATTTTGCTTTTGTGTTCAATCTCTATAAGTATTCCAACTAATGATTCAGTGGCAGGGATGCTCCCTTAAAAGAAAATTGCAAAAAATATGCTGAGAGAGAGATTTTGTTTC
>NW_005842330.1:1162530-1206921 GCF_000455745.1 Alligator sinensis | reverse complement strand
TTTAAAAGAATATTGCAAAATATATGCTGAGAGAGATATTTTGATTCACAGCCATGAGTACTTATACCAGAAGGCTAATTCTAATAATTACAGCCATCCAAACAGGTAATAGAAATGTACCATATGACTTCTGAGTCCAAAAATATAGCTTGTTCTTTGAACTGGGAATATTGAAAACTGCAGGGAACCACTTACAAACCAGTTGCAGACCAAGACTTTGTAGAATTTATTCAACAGTTTATTTCCAAAGGCAATAATGAATAAAATTACAAAAGTTGCAATCTGCTCACAAACAATTAGGAAACAAAAATAGAAACATAATTCATCTAGTAAATTGCTAGTTAAGTATGTGTCCTTCTCTACTCTGGACACCAAATAAGTAGAAACAGTTGATTTCTGATGAGGCATAATGAAGCTTCAAATTTTCTTTATTTAGTTGATACAAATTAGTTTAGAAGAGTGATGGAGTGGATATATGAGATTTCTGTATGCCGATAGCATTTAGGAAAGGGCTAACAGGGCAGCTTGTGAGGAAAAGAAGGTCAGGAGCAAAAGGAGATGTTAAATTGGTGGCAGTGTTCTAGTCTTTTTCTCATACCAATATTTGATAGAAATGCAAATTGGATATTCACTATCTGAATTAATAGCTAGTTTCCAATTAGATGAACTGTCATTGAGGTGTATTATCTAGTATTCCAAAGAGTCACAGAGAAAAAGGTAAAGACAAATAATTCAACCATGTATGGAAGTAAGAAAACAAGAGGAGCATCTGATACTACTGCATATGATGTTGTGTAACATAGATATTGAGCTCTGTACCCAAATAAAATAGTCCAGGGCTGTGTTGGAGCACATTCTATTCTTTGAGTCTGAAACCATTGGAAATTACTGATATTATGCAATATAGGAAATGAACCTAAGCTTTTACGTGTCTTAGTTAAGTTCTGTAATTTTAGAAGAATTCTCTTTCAGTGTTCTTAAACATAATGCTGCTTTGTTGAATGTTGGCCCCCTTACATTTTGAGAGTTGTAGGTCATAAACCCACACAGGAAAAGAGGCTTGGAAAGGACATCAGGATGATAACTTATCCAACTGTTATGTTGGATCATCCCGGTGTAACCCAACCTAGCCAAATGTTTGTCTAATCTGCATTTAAAATTTCCAATGATGGAGATTTTTAATCCTTAACCACTCTCATAGTTAGAAAGTTATTTTTAATTACCTTCACATGCTTGGAAATAGAGGTCTGGTTGATATGTTCCTATATATTTTCAGATATCAAGGTGTCTGATCAGGCTATAGTTTCCCTGCTGCTTCTTGTTCACTTTTGTAAAAAATAGCACTATATTTGCTTTTGTTCAGACTTCTGGGACATCACCTGACCTCCACAAGTTTTCAAAGTTAATAGTCAAAAGGTGCTGAAATTAGCTCAGCCAATTCCTTGGGTATTCTAGGATGGATGTAATCCTGCCTGGTGATTTGAAAACATCCAGCTTAAGTGATAGTTAATCTGTTCTTTTCCTATTTTGGGGTAGTTATCTGCTTTCCATCATTGCTGGTAACTGTACCTGTCAGATTGGAGTTGATGACTTTTAGATCTTTGTTTTTTGTGAAGACTCTTGTATAAAATGCAATACATATTTCAGCCTTCTCCACACCATCCATTATTAGATTCAGAAAGGGACCTATACCCTCTTTGGTCTTTTTCTTCTAACAAATTTATATAATGTTATTTTTTTTCCTTTTCATGTCCCTTGGTAACCATATCTCAGTTTTGGATTCCTGATTTTCCCTGACAGGCCCATATTCCTATACTCATCCTTAGTGAAATGACCAAGTTTCTACTTTTTTGCGAGATTCCTTTTTTTTTTGAAGTCACCAATGAGTTTGTTGTTTATCTAAGTCAATCTCTGACTTTTAAGTCCAATTCAAGGGCAAACCATTCCTGACCAACCTGATTTCCTTCAATGATAAGGTGATAGGCACTGTGGATGGGACAGAGCTATGAATGTTAAGTATCTTGCCATTAGAAAGTTTTTTGACTGTCTCCCATGATATTCTCATTAATAAGCCAAGGAAGTGCAGACTAGATGTAAGTACTGAAAGGTGGACACATCATTGGTTGGATCATCATACTCAATAAGTATTATTCACTAGCTCAATTTCTAGTAGGGAGGAGGGACAAAGTAGGATTCCCCAGGAGTCTGTACTGCATCCGGTATTGTTTAACATCTTTATTACTAATTTGAATAATGGGATTGAGTGCACGCTTAGCAAATTTGCATATGACACAATTTTGGGTAGAGCTGTAGACAATTTAGGGGGCAGAGCTTGAATTCAGAATGAGGGGAATAAACTGGAGAGATGGTCTGCAATCAATTAGATGCAATTCAACAAAGAAAGTGAAAAGTACAGCATGCTTTTGTAGCAAAAAAATAAATTAATAAAGGAAGGCAACAGCGTACAGGGTTGTATTAACATGAGTGTCTTGTGCAAATGAAGGGAAGTGATTTTTCTGCTCATTCGCTACACCATTTACTCTTTAATTTTGGGTGCCACACTTCAAAAAAAGATGCGGACAGATTAGACCAGGAAGTGACCAAAAATGTTAGAGGCCTGGGAAACATGATTTATGAAGAAAGTCTGAAATTACTAGCATAATTTAGTCTGGGAAAGAAAATATTGAGGGAGAATTTGATAACAGAATTCAAATACCTGAGGGGATTATAAAGAGGAGAGTGTGAAAGACTTTGTAGCTGTAGAGGACAGGACTAGGAACAATGACCTCAAGCTGCAGCAGAGAAAATTTAGGTTGGATGTTAGGAAGAACTTTCTGCCTATGAAGGTGGTCAAGCACTGAAACAGGCTTACATAGAGGAGCTGTGGAGGAATTTCCATCCCTGGAAATTCTAAAAAGCAAGTTTGACAGACAGTTGACTGGATGGTTTAGCCAGGGATGATCCTACCCTAAGCAGGGAGCTGGTCTAGATAGTTTCATAGTTGGTAGGGTCGGAAGGGACCTGAGGAGATCATCTAGTCTGACCTCCTGACATGGCAGGAAAGAGTACTGGGGTCAAACGACCCCAGCCAGATGTTCGTCCAGCCTTTTTTTAAAGCCCCCCAGGGTAGGAGCCAGCACCACTTCTCTTGGAAGTTGGTTCCAGATCCTAGCTGCCCTGGCTGTGAAATAGCGCCTCCTAATGTCTAGCCTGAAACTATCCTTCACTAGCTTGTGTCCGTTGTTTCTTGTAACTCCCAGGATTGCTCGGTGGAACAGGAACTCTCCCAATGCCTGCTGGTCCCCCTTGACTAGTTTGTAGACTGCCACTAGATCCTCTCTCAGCCTTCTCTTGTGGAGGCTGAACAGGTTCAGGTCCCTCAGCCTCTCCTCATCGGGCCTACCCTGCTGCCCCTGATCATGTGGGTGGCCCTCCTTTGGACCCTCTCCATATTGGCCACATCCCTCCTGAAGTGCGGCGCCCAGAACTGGACGCAGTACTCCAACTGCAGCCTGACCAGTGTCACATAGAGGGGGAGGATCACCTCCTTGGACCTGCTTGAGATACATCTGTGGGTGCACGACAAGGTATGGTTGGTCTTCCTGACTGTGTCCCCACTTTATTGGCCCGTGTTCATTATGGCATCAATGATGACTCCAAGATCATTTTCTGTCTCAACACTGGCAAAAAAGGTTGTTTCCCAGCCTGTAGGTGTGCCGCTAGTTCTTCCTCCCCAGGTACATTACCCTGCACTTGTCAGTGTTGAACCCCATCCTGTTCTCATTGGCCCACCCCTGTAACCTGTCTAGATCCACTTGCAGCCTGTTCCTTCCTACTAGCATACCCACTTCACCCCACATTTTAGTGTCATCTGCAAATTTGAACAGGGTGCTTTCTACCCCCTCGCTCAAGTCACTGATGAAGATGTTGAATAGTGCGGGCCCGAGGACCGAGCCCTGGGGACCCCGACTGCCCACATCCCTCCAGGTTGTATAAGACCCATCCACCACCACCCTCTGGGTGCAGCCCTCCAGCCAGTTAGTGACCCATCTGACCGTGTAGGCATCAGCACAACTGCCTCCTAGTTTCTTACTGAGAATGGGGGGAGAGACCATGTCAAAGGCCTTCCTGAAGTCCAGAAAGACTGTATCCACTGCGACACATGCATCCAAGGACTTGGAGATTGCTTTGTTAAGTCTCTTTCAGTCCTACTTTCCTGTGATCTTGCTTATCTTCCTATTCTACCTTTATCCATGATAGTATATTAGTTGGCCCTTAATACTGTCTAAGGTGCAGCTAATACTCCCAGGTTTCTTTTTCCAATTAGCCATTTTAATATAAAGCAACACTGCCTCTGTTTCTCCCTGCCTCCTCCTCTTGAAAAAGTTAGGCCCCTCCAAAATAATACTCCAGTCATGTGAAGTATCCCATCAAATCTCTGTGACCTCAATTGCATCATCCATCCACATGTATAATAGGTTTGGGATGGGAATATTATTCCTGCTTATTTCCAAAATAAAGATTGTAGATGACTTATTTCCCTCTTACAGCCTCCTCAAGATTCACCATATAGTCTACTTTTTCTGAGCCTTCATCCAGCTCTCTTTATGTTACTTGCCTGTAGCCTATTATCTCCAGTCTCAGGGAACCTAGTTTAGCATTCTCCTCAGTAGGTTGGCCAACCCACTTGAAAGATTCTCTCCCAACTTTGGGGAGGCCTCATCTCTGCACAGCTCAGCTTCTTTCTGGAAAACCACCCCAGAGTTGAAGAAGCCAAAACATTAGAGACTCCACCTGGACAGGGCCTGCATGGGCACAAGTAGAGGGAGAGTTATCAGCAGAAATGATTTTAGCATTATAATACTGTCCAGTCAAGACAGTGCTTTACTTGGAAGCTCTTTAAAGAGAAAAATGCACACACATGTATGTTGGTCTAATAAAAGATATCACCTCTACCATGCCTGTGGACCAGTACGGCTACAACCTGGATACCTGCACACATACAGATACATACAACCTCCTTCTGTTTTCCTTATGTTGCTGCTAACACCAAAACCCTACTGAAATACAGGGGTAGAATTTCTCCTTTAAGCTAGCTGCTAACGTTGCTGGGACTCTGGCTGGCTTAGCCTTCCTGTCTATAATAGCCCCTCTCCCCCTTTATTCAGACTTATTAAGTACCACTAGGCTCAGTAGCTATGACCTTACTGCTCACAAGCCAAACAACTTGCAAGACAATAGCAGAACAAAGTACAGAAACCCCAAATGAAAAAGACAAACATATTGTCCCAAAACAAACAAGGCTTCTTCCTTCTCTGCCAGGCAGAAGTTGCATTCAAATTCCTCTTGAATACACATGAATACATTAATGTATATCATTTTTTCACAGTGGATTAACTCCTATTAGGTGGGGGGCTTTCACTTACAGCTTTTCTTTAGTTCCTTGTTTTCCTTGTGTTTGGATGTCATCTTTCTTGTCCACTTTTGCTGTACTACAGTCTAGTTTGTTAATGGATGTTTTTCTCCAGCTGATTGTAGTTCACCGCCATTTTAGCCTTCTTTTGTCATCTTTTTCTAGTCCAAATATGACCAATTAACTGTTGTTTTTAGATATCATGCTTCAATTGCAGATCAAGTATAATACAAACCTAACCAAACTAAAGCAATATGTGAATGTGTATCATGGGAAGGTATTGTTGATATTTGCATAATTTAATTTGCGAGGATCCTTTTCATTAAGTCTCTGTCAGCAGAAGTCAGCAAACTAAAAATAGCAGTACCCCATTGTACAGGTATATGGGTTGCTGATTTGAATGCTGTTTTCTGGAGAATGGTTTGAAGAGGTTTAAAAATCCAACAGCTGTGATTCGGGTCATGTTGTTTACCCTGTGGTGAAAACTTCCTGCTGCTCTGTCCACTTGCTGATCACATGATGTTGCTGTCCTAGTGTCCTGGCCATCTTCATATTGCCCAATGTTGCCTTCCCACTGACCTATCCATCTGTTGGTGTTAGCTTCCCATTGCCCTTTTGCACCAGATTGTGCACTATAGAAGAATATTTTAATGTTTACCATTTTTTTTTCCCCAAAATGTTCTTGGAAGGAAGACTACAGGGTCTCACACCTTTGAGTTCCATTAAAATATAGTTGATTAGACCTGTGCCGCTTCTGTTCTTTCTCCTGGCTACACCTGTCTTTGGTACATATTCAGAATGATAAACACCCACTGCATTTTTAACGTGATCACTCAGAACCAAGCGTAAGTGCAGAAGTAGAGCATTCTGCCACAGATTCCCTTTGGACTGACCACCCAGAGGCAGTGTTTAGAAAGGCTGTGTGAATCCCTCTTAGTTATCTATATGTTACACCAACGGGGCTGATAAAAGCTGCCAGACATAAAACACCAGACTTTTTGAAGACTTCCCTCTTTTTCAGCATAAGTCAGAAATCTGATTGTTCTTCCTAGTAGCCTCTGCTTTGAATACTGCCTGCCATGTCTCTTCACTACATCTAATGTAAAACAGATGAGAAAAGCTACAGCAGAGATCCCTAACTCAACAACAATAGATAGCTTAGGCACCTTCATCTGGGAAACTGAGTGTGGCATGAAGTTTGAAAAGCTGTGTTTGTTCGACATATATAGACTGGACTTAATACATTTGATTTTTCAAAAAGACATTTTTGAGGCACTGAACAATGATCAGAAAAAGGCTTGATTTTTCTTTCTTTTCTGGATGTAATAAATATCAGTGAAAAGCATTTTGCCTCAGAGATGCAGGGATCAAAAGACAAGATGTTTTTCAAAAAATTCTTCCAGGCATAGACATATACAATAGAGTCTAAATTAGCCTCTTCTAACATACTCACAGTACCAAACTATAAAGGCATAGGATCAAATTATTCTCCGTGTTACAGTGGGGTATAACTATAGAATATCCATTGAAATGAAAACAATTACACCTGATTTAGAGTAGTGTAAATGAGAGAAGTTGGCTTAAGTCTCTATATCATTAGAATGTTTAGCATTTTTTCTTTGATGAAGACATTAAAAGCAATTTATGTTAGCTATGAAAATTCTGCAATAGTTAATGGCTGTTCTAAGTGAATAAAAGATGTCAGTTAATTGAAAGCAACTGGAATTATCTGGTTTGCTGAGCCCTTAGCCTAGAATGTTAGATTCTGCTAAGCACAGCAGTCATATCTGGATCTCACTGCCATATTTTAAGAAAGATCACACTATAAGACATGCCTTTTCTGAAAATGTGTAAAAAGCAATCATCAAAAGAAAAAAGCAATTGTCAAGTATGGCATGGCAGGATGACAGATCGACAACCTTTAACATAAATAGAAATCTACTGAAGATTAGATGTACAGACAGCAAGTTGACTGGTGCTCCTCACAAAGTCTCATCTTAACACAAACTCATTTTCTTTCATAGTTATATGCTGACTGAATTTTTACCTTTCCTTGTCTTGAACATACAGCTGATGTTTAAGAAACGAATTGCTTTATCAACACTTCTGTCACTTTACAGTACCTTGTGCAACTGTGCTTAGATTATTATGCTGCTAGCTGGCAATGCCAACTCTCATTAGGATATTGCCGAAACATTCAGTATGAATCCTGATTTTAGTTCTGTTAGTAATTAAGATATCAGCCATACACGATTACATTTTGTATAGAATTCATCTGGGAAACATTACTCTGATATATATAACAAAATTAATTTGTTATGTAATTACACATCTTTATTACATGGTCTAACATCAGGATAATGAAAGTTAAGGTTTCAGAAACTTTTAAAAGTCAAATTCACTCCATCTTGCCAAAGCATTATGATTTGAAAATGACCAGATCTTTATAAAAAAAAATCCCACTCAAAGCAATATAGATTAGGAGGAAGTATTTCAACACTTCCACAAATAGCCTTTATTGCATTACCTTAATGGGTATATGTACACATTGTCAAGGCCTAACAGAGGTGAAGTAAAGCCATTTTGGGTAAGGAGTTGTTGCTAAAGGGAGGGAGCTGGCCACATAGCTTGTTTTCCTTTGTTAAAAAGAAGAGACCCCCCCCACTTCCTTGTCTCTCTGTCTTGGACAACAAAATTTCAACAGCTCGCATCTTAAATGGCTGGTGTAGTAAACACTCCCCGTTCCTATTTTCATCCCCTTTGGCCACTCATGATGTAAGGTGGACCTGAATTTCCTTGTGCTTGTAGATTTGCAAAGCTTATTTTCAGCATATTGTAGGAATTGTGTCATTTACTTTTACAAGTTTTGTGTGGATTCTGGGTATTATTTAAGAAAATATATCTTTGTTTCTGGGTGATTTCAATTAAGTAACTCCATTTAAAAGAACATTCAGGTGCTTTATTTTATAATAAGTATTGTGGATAGCTAACTTTGTCTGCAAGTGTCATGTAATGACATCCATATTCTCTACATCACCTTGGCAGTATGAAGCAGCAAATGAAATATTTCCTTATCATCTACTTTATGAGATACTGACAATGCAGTCAAATTCTTTTGTGTCTAATACTGAGATTTTGACTGTTCAAGCAGAATTTATTCATATGAAAAAATGAGCCTTGTAATATGCTCTAATTCAGTAAGAAGTGGAGCGTGGATACATGGCCAGTTACTATGGAGTAATTCCTCCAGATTTTTCTCTGTAGTACATTTATTCCATAGTGGGTGCATCTATGTGAGACACTGACTGCACAGTAACCAATTAATACTGTGCAGTAGTGCGTCACAGTGTGGACAGTGCTAATATGCTACTGCGCGGTATTATTAGGCTATTGCACAGTAACATCACAAAAAAGACATTTTCCAGTCCTGCTGCTCAGTAACTCCTGTTACTGCATATTGATTATAAAAATACTAAATAAATGCACAGTAACAACTGTGCAGTAGTATCTGATGTAGACACGCCCAGGAGGAAATGGATAGGCATTGGCTGCCTGCAGCAAAGATGCATAACTACAAGGTGGCAGGAACTCATTCTGTATTGAGCAACCAGCTATTCTGGGATGAAAAAAAAAGGAAGAATGGACACGCAACCAAAACTGTAGTGTATGTGGTTATACCTCACTATATGCTGGAGTGGAGTGACTTATACCAGTGTAAAGTGGTGTGTCAGGAATCTGTTCCATTTTTAATGTAATGTAAAATCAATTTATTTAGGAGTAAATGTGTCATTTGTCTGTACTCTTATTTGCATCATGTAAATGAAAGCTATCTGTGAGTTTCATTCCTTTAACTCTTCCACTTCTAAAATATGGTATGTAAGAACACATGCAACCACTTATGAGGGTCTTCTGTTTGACTCAATGGGTGCATCTACACGTGCAATTTTTTTGAAACAATAAACTCCAGAGCAGTTTGAGCTGGAGTAAAACTATTCCTAAGTGCAGTGTCTACATGTGCACTCAGGACAACAGCAATTTGAACTGGAGCAGAGCAGTTTACACCAGGACTGCTCCTGCAGTTCTGAGCTTGGGCTGGCAGGAAGTATGGCGGGTCAGCCCTGGGCTCTAAGTGATGACTTTGGGCAGTAGAGGGGCTGGCCAGGGCATGGGAGTGCTGAAAGTGCTGAGCCATGTGGCTAGGTGGCAGGGAGGACTTTGGCCCCCTGCTGCCAGGGCTGACTGGGCCCAATTTACATCTATGGTCAGCATCTACATGCATGTTTAATCACAGTTAATATTCCCACCATAAGATAGTATTGTCTCTAACAGTACTAACTGTGGCATAAATTAGTTTTCTGAGGCCTAATAGCATTGCACGTATAGGTAGTGATGCTTTACTTTGCAGCTAGTCTACTCCATAGTTAAGTGCATGTGTAGATGTGGCCAGTTAGATTTTAGATAATGTTTTACAACATACATGTGTAAAAAATCACAGATGTGTGAGATCTGACAGGGGTCTTTTTGTTTGGCTATTATTGCTATTTGATTATTTGTTACTTGAAGATTTACTTAGTACCCATTGTCATGGCATGTGCTTGACATACAAAGGTATTAAACAAAGCACCAGCAAATAACTTTTACAGCTAAAAGCAAAATGATCATCTGTATGTTAGTCATACTCACCAGAACGTGTGAGGCAACAGTTAAGAGGATGCATGACTAAATAAGCAGAAATGACGCCATTCAAAATATCTCATAAAGTGAATCTGTTGGATTAAAAAAGTCTGAATTATCCATATGTGAGGGACATGGAATTAATTATATCTAACCACCAATGTTGAAGATTCAAGCAGGAAGACTAATAACAATAATATCTAAGTTGACCTCAGCTCTCATGACAAGCGTATGAGAATGAATAGACTTCTAAGTCACTTTATGGCTTTGAAGTTTATATGAGAAGCCAGTAGAAAGTCCAGAATATTGGAATAATGCATCCCTCCCCACCTTGTGGCTTAAATCACAAGTTTTGAATTGTCTGCCGAATTGTCAAAAATTGAAGACAGTGTAGTAGTTGAAAGATAATTGTAGTGGAAGATATATCACAGAGAGGAAAGGCTTCTATGTCATGGCCAGTTGTCAGTGCAAAACAAAGAAACTCTAGTGCACTGCTGATACCTGAGGATCACAGAACTATATGAAGATCATCTTATAAAAAGGTAGAGCTGTTCTCTCCCTAGGCATCTTAAACATCACTCCTGCTAAACTCTCTCAGAAACTACCTCCTCTCAGTAGCATAACCACGGCAGAGCACCAAGGGCAGCAGCTTCTGGCACCAATTTGTAGAGGAGGGTTCATAAAAATAACTACTGCTGCAGCCACACCAAGAACACTAGAAGCCAGAAGTCACTGGTGCCCCTGTGCATTGCCACTACCTGGTTGCCCAGCTGTCCTGTTATACCTCTATCACCTACCAATTATCATTTGTTACATCTTTGTTCGGGTTGAATCTTAGCCAGCTAGCTTACAGGTAGGTTTCCCCACTGCCTCCGTTGATTAGGGAATTAGGCACAAGGGGTATGTCTACACATGTCCTTTAATGCACATTAGCCTATTTTAATCCACATTAAAGTTCCACTTTAAAAATGTGCTATTTAGTTAATGCATATTAAAATAGGATAATGCACATTAAGCATCACTTAAAAACCATGGACACCTACACATGAGCACCAAGGATGCATTGATATAGTGGCATTCCGGCACATTGGAGCAGACTTGATTAATTGAATCTGCTGGAACATCTCAATTGCAGCACTCTAGCAGCCTCCCACATCTCATGTATCAGTGTCCCTGTGCTTAAAAATGGTGGTGGGGGTGCTTGAACGAAAGCTTGCTTGACGAGCTATTCTTGGAGCAGACTTGATTAATTGAATCTGCTGGAACATCTCAATTGCAGCACTCTAGCAGCCTCCCACATCTCATGTATCAGTGTCCCTGTGCTTAAAAATGGTGGTGGGGGTGCTTGAACGAAAGCTTGCTTGACGAGCTATTCTTAAGCACCCCCACTGCCATTTTTAAGTGCAGGGATGCTGATACATGAGATGAAGCAGCACTTTAATCAGAATTGCTCTCGCCTAGTGGCTCTAGTAACTCATAATGGAGGTACTAGATTTAATGCACATTATCTAAAGCACATTAATGCATGAGTAGACGTGCCCAAGGTGACTGAAGAATCTGGGGACAATGAAAGAGATGTAAGGCTGAATACCATACCGATAGTAATGCAGGTCAGAATATGTCCTGTAGTGGCCTGAGATACTTAACTCAAACTTCCCAGAACAACCTTTTCAGACCTCTTGAAAACCATTGTAAAGTTATACCATTAGTTTCTGTTAGATACTATAAGCAAGTGAAAAGTACCCCCTGACCAGTAATCATAGAATCATAGAAAATTAGGGTTGGAAGGGACCTCAGGAGCCTGTACCAGTACATGGGATTATTCCATCCTAAATGCAGGACTTCACACTTGTCCTTGTTGAACCTCAGGAGATTCTTTTTGACCCAGTTCTCCAATTTGTCTAGGTCACACTGAATCCTAGCCCTACCCTCCAGCATATCTATTTCCCCCTATCTTAGTGTCATCTGCAAACTTTCTGAGGGTGTACTCTATGCCATATTTCAGGTCATTGATGAAGACATTGAACAAAACTGGCCCCAAGGACAAACCCCCGGGGCACTCCACTTGATATCGGCTGCCAACCAGACATCGAGCCATTGATTATCACCCTCTGAACCCAATGCACTAGCCAGTTTTCTATCCATGTTAGAGTGCAGTTATATCACAAGTTGCTGATAGAAGTAATAAAGCGTCATGAAATTCACTAGTTTTGAAGTCTGTATTTTCTGTTATTTATTGTTTATAGGATCTCACAAACTCATTGGGAGTCCACTTTTAGATTACCAAAATTATAGGGGTAGACTTAAATACACACAGAGCATAAACTCCATCATTTTCTTCCTTCTTTTTTTTCTTTTTTTGTTTTTGTTTTTGCATATGTGTTTCTCAAGAAGGGGAAAGGTAATTCTGTTGCAATATTACAAAAATAAATCTCTAAGATGTTTTTTTTCATGTATTTTTAAGATTTTTTTCATTTCCTCCCAAAGGAATGGTATACAATAATATATGGCATTCTATTTCTATTTTGACAAAGCTAATGTTCAGTGAGGCTGTTCTTTATGAATATATATTTAACATCCATTAATTTTACTGTTCAAAGCAATAATAATAAGAAAATATTTAGCTTTTGCATTCATGTGAACTGTGATTAACCAATCCACCCTCATTTGTCCTGTATTTTGTGCTCCCTTCATTTTGCTAGGTATTGACATGTGGGTTATCCTTCTGGGTACATTCTTGACATATACCCAAACTGTTGCATGCAACTTCTTAGGATCTTCTATAGCAACTTTGTTTCCTGCCCTAAATATTTTCTTATCTTTCCCTGTTCCCCCCCGCCCTAAAATCTTGAGTCTCTCAGTATTCTTCTAAGTCAGTAAATTTCTCTAGTCAATATCTTTTCATTCATTCTTCATACTTCAGCATCCTGATCTGCACAATGAAATGTGGCACAATTGTCTGTTACTTTTTTTGGCACATATAGCCTGATTTTTTTTATTTATTTTTTTTTTGCTTTTATCAAGATACTGTTAGCCTTCCAGAGTTTAATGAGTTTTCCAAATGAAGTAGCAGTTAGTCCCTTTTAAAACCACTGATCTCTTCACTGTTAAAAAAAAAAAAAAAAGATATACTGATTCTCAGCATGTCACTGGTAGTAAATGCATGAAATGTCTTTTTATAACCTAGTTTCAGACCCTCAGAAATCGATTAGAAATTGACACCTTATAGGGAAGCTAGTATGTTGGAAAAAGCTCTTAGGAGATTAAAGATATTGTTTCTTATGGATGGCAATTCTGTAGCTAGATGGTCACCAAGACAGGTTTTATATATTATCACAGCTAAGTTTAGGAGGTGGTGGTGCTTTGTCTTAATACATCAGCATTCTAACAAGACCTCACCATATGAAACAACAATGTTCATAGCACGCTATAAATCATTCTTAACAGTACAATAAGTTTTCAAAGGGCGTCCTGATGGGTGTCAGGTCTCAGCAGAATACTTCATATATCTGGAAGAAAAAGACTTGATTACCAGGTCTTTGCTTGTCTGTATAGTTGAAGTGATAAACAAAATACCATATTGTGTTTGACCAGGTTTTGTCTCACACAATTCACTTGCCAAAGATGCAGTTTAAAGGTCTTGGAATCTACATTTTAATTTGTAACTAGCACATGTACTTTGCAATCGTATCCTAGTCATATTTTTCCTTGAGAAAGATTCATACGATCTGTCACTATTCTCAGCAGAGATATCTTTTTTTATTTAATTGGGTTCACATTTATACAGTGCAGCATATCTGGTATGTAAAATAAACTGTAACGGGGAAAAGATACTGAGACTCATTTACTGAAAGGACCTTGTTAAATGTGGGAGTAATTAACTTTGGAGGATAGTACAAATGAGAAGAGATTATGATCATTTTAAATAAATCCTCTGGGAGAGATTATGAAAGGCAGAAAAATGGGAGTTAGGTGCCCAATTCCCATTGTCTTTTATGCTAAGTATCGTCATGACTCATACTTAGCATTTGCTCTTCAAAGTGCTCTATGAACGTTAACTAATTTATTAATTCTTCCAACATCATGTGAGGGATCTGAAGGTTAGGTAATTTGTCCAACATTACAAAAAGAACAATTGTTAAAAATGGCATTAGGATTGAGGCCTTCCTTGTTCTCAGAAGGGGGGGGGGGGTTGTATGTATATGTGTATGTCTTGCTCCTCTTCTTACAATTTATATGACTTTGAGCACAAAGTAACTATGCTCCTAAACAGCAAATTTTGCCTGGATTCAAATTCAGCACTTCTATTTTATTGTGGTTTGTTTTGTTTTTGTTTTTTTTAATCTAGATTCAGGAAGTTGATCTCTACTACGTGGTTTTCACTCTATAACTTTAGACCCTGGATGAAGTCGGGAGACATATAATAGAAACAGCAGCCTGTTGCAGAGAGCAGTGAATGGGATAGGTGTATATGGGCAAGCTGAACTGGAGCCTAGGGAGCAGAGAAAGGGAAAGGATTTAAGGTCAGAACACAAAGTAGGAGTTCATTGCAGAGGGAGGATTTGAGATTATGAGCAGGAACAGGCCTGGGGATAAAACGCTGTTGAAGGCTTGGATGAGATTAGTGCAATGAAAGTGGAAAATGATTGGAGTAAATGATGGAGTTCATGTATCGCATGACACTATGGATTCACTAGGTATTTATTATTTAGGGTCAAGAAAGAAAAAAGTAGGATCCATGTCAGAGAAAACAGGCCACCCATCCTCAACCTCCTCAGAATAAAATGTGCATATGCATTCACTTTACTTTGAAATTAATTACCACTTAGAAACATACACATGTGCAAATGCATGTCAGGAGGTTTTTCCATGAAAATTGGAAGTAAGACCCCAAAACATTTATCATTCTGAACCTTATGGGACAAGCAACTTTTGACATATGAAACATATATATTACAGAGGGCAAGGATTCAGAAACTGGATGGTGACCTGATCAAACAAATCTGAACACATCTGACCTTAATCTAAGTGAAGGTTGTGCTGTATGCACATATATTTATTCAGTTCAACGTGTACTTCTCTCTAGATGGACAGATGTCAGAAGTTAATTGGCCAACTTTATAGTCTGTGGTTTTCTTTTGGTTTTTTTGTTTGTTTGTTTTTAAATAAGTTATTTGGGAATACATTCCTGGAATCCTGCAGTGGATCTTAGTTTCATGGATTCTTCCTGCATCTGGAAAAAAGCCCACACTGATATTAGATTCTCAGTGTTTAGAAGCCCACCCAACCCCCTTCCTGGAAAGCCCCAAGCATATATAGCTGTGTTTCTTCCTCTCCCTTTCTCCAAATGTGGCAATGCCACTACATTTTCTCCCACCTACCAGCCTTGCCTTGTGCCGTGACAAAGTGCTGGACAGCACTAGCCTGGGAAAAAAAGCAGTAGCTGAAAAGAAAATGATTGACAGGCTAGCCAGCTGATCCATATGAAAAACTGTAAAGGACAGAACTAGTCAAATATATACCTACAATGCCACATAACATATAAATGTTACAGCCCAGAATGATCTTGAGGCTCCTTCCTCTCTTCCTTTCTTTCATCAAAATTCTTCCTTGTCTTTCAACTCTTAGGGTAGTCAACAAGGTCACTTTTTCCAAGGCCAACAAAAAAGCTGATGCATAGCTCTTTTGGCTGGATCTTGCCTGCAGACAGAATATTTTGTATCTGCAATGTATGCAGTTTCCCTTGGGATAAGGAACCTGACAACTGCTTTGCATTTTCAACACTGAATGTAACACTTCCAAAGCCCTGAATTAAACAACTCAGTCTTAAGTCTATATTCAGACTTAAATGTAAGTAGAATTATGCATTGAATTATTCTTGCCTACCTGTTTCCTAATAGAATCACAATGGAAAAATGTGCTGGAGGAAAAGCACTTTATCTCAGAAAACATTTTAAAACCTATTACTTTAAGTATTTATTTCAGTTTGACTATTACAGAAAATGAATGGGTTCACGATTCTATATTGAAGCTATTTTTCTCTTGGGTGCAGTTTTTAATAGTCTAGTCTTTGTTTTATGTAATAGAAGAAAATACTTCCAGCACTAGATTTAATTCTAAATTGTAAATATGTGGGGGGGGATATTAAATTCTGAGTAATTACTGTATACAAAATATAAATCTTGTACTGATAATATCCTTGGGTGCTACAGCTTCTTCTGTCAGGGGAATAAATTTAGTGCCATAGTATTGACTCAAGCCAAGATTAAAGAAAGAAGGAGTGTGTGAGAGAGAGAAAGAAGAAAGGTATAGTTGTTACTAGCATACAGGACCAAACCTGATTCAGAAACTCAAATCCTGTTTTGTCAGTACAGTTTAGTCCATTTGTGTTTCAACACCTCCCTAACTATTCTAACAAAACACACAATTATTTTTATCTCTGCCCTATTTGTATTGAAATGTGCAGCTATGCTAAATGTAGGAAAAATGATTGTAGTGTTGTTGTTTGTAACCGTGTTGGTATAAGGACATAGGCAGATGAGTAAAATGGTTATTACATTTAGTAAAGAAACAAAATATATCCAGGTCATGGTATTCTTTGTGTGTGAACATCTTGATATGGCCTGTATAAGTGTTTCAAATATGGATCTCTAACATTAACTTTTACTTTTTTTTTTTTTGTTAGTCAATATACTTCTATTTGTCAAGGAACACTGGACAGCCCTTCTATTTCTAATTGAACAACTGCATAACCTCAGCCATTGCAAACAAAACTATTTTTTATGGTAGTCTTAAGCCTTCATCAGTTTTAACTCAATCTTTCTCAGATCAGACTTCTTTATATCTATAAAGTCATAAATGCACATGGTGTTTTGCAGACAAAATAATTAGCCTGATTAATCATTGTTATCCTAATTTTAAAATAGTACTACAGTATTTTAATGACATAGGTACCTGGTACTATTACTTGATGTATAAAGTGGCATACCATGTGCCCTGCTTCATGTTCATAGGTCAACTTATTTGGGGGGGGGGGGGGGGCGGGGAGCACCTTGGAAAATTACTCTACCAGCAACAAGAGCTGGGGAGGTCTTGGTAGGGTCTGTTATCCTATCATTCCCTACCTTTGCCTGTCCTACTAATGAGAAGTGAGCTCTGAGCTCACAAGCTGACTCCCTTTCAGTGAAGGAGCTGTTCCTCTACCCCTTGTGCTGAATAGGGGAGACCTGTATGAAGGGCTGTGGGGAGGAAGTAGGGGTGATCCAGCTTAAACTCTCATGGGACAACTTATGATGTGCTTTTGTATGTGTGTTTTTTCTCTCTCTTTCTTATGTCCTGCCCACAGTTTCCAAGCAAATTCTCTCCCTCTCCTTCAGATTCCTACTGTGTGCAAGAAAAGCATGTCAGGTTGAATGGCTCAATGTTTGTTTAACTCTAGCCCTCAAAAGGAGGAGGGGGGATTAGTTATGACATATCTCCTGCTGAGGCACCATGGGGCAGCAGAGTTCAGCATGAGTCACAGTGGTCATAGAAAATCTGGGCTGTCAAAATAACTCCCTTTTTGAATGGAGAATCTCAGGCAGCCTACCAGAGCCTTGGGGCTGCCTCAGCCCATGACTGTAAGACCCTGAGGGCCACTGTGTTGGATCATCTGTTTCTGACAGAGGGTCTGCATACCAGTGCAGATTTAGATGGGAAGCATTTAATCATGTGCCATAGCCCAATGACTTAAGGACTTTTGCATGTATTTGTTTAAGCCTCAATTACAGTCACCAGCAGAAATTCTGAACCTAGTGACTTCAGAGTTTTGTATAGAGAGTTTTGCTCTATACTCCTCATTTGGCCCTGGAAGTGGATCTACCAACAATGGCTGTCCAGTCAGGATGAGTGGTCAAAAACTTTATGGAGGCAGACCTAGACTGTGAGGAGTCCTTGAGAACCCAATGGGACCCAAGCTCTGGGAGGCTATGGCTGTGGAAAAGGCCAGCAGCAACCTTGAGGGGATAATTGCCTAAACCCCACCACCCAGGATGCTACCACCTCTTCATCCAGATTGGATCAGAGTAGATAGGCTTCAATGGAGCACTTGGGGAAAGAGGGAAATATGAAACAGGATAGCAGCCTGGCAGGGAAGCATGGTAAAGAGTTGGTTTGTTTTAGATGTGGTGAGACAGGCCACCACTTCAGGGACTGACCCCAGATGGACTGTGTATATGCATAAACCTGTATCTCATGGGCACTGATAGAGGTCCCAGAAGGGTTGTTTAGTATCTGTAAAAATAGGGGATGCCCAGGTTGTAGGAGACTTGGAGTCCAGATAGACCTTTATCTATTTATAGTTTGTAGACCGATTTCCCAATAATGGAGTGTATTTATGTAATACACTCCATTATTGTACCTTTGGGGATGTTATGCCATACCCCCCCCCCCCAGTGATCCTAATTATTGGGGAACAGGAGGTTAGGATTGTTGCCTCTGTCCAGCCACTGACCTTCCCAGGGGTGATTGGGGAAGACCTGGGCTCAATGGCCAAACTGTTATGATTGGCCCAGAGGTTCAAGTTGAATTTGGCCATGCCCCTCCAACTAAGCAATGACTGGAGGAAATATTTCCATTTCATATCCCAAACCCTTTGGACCCAATCCCAGGTTTTGCTCGGAATACTGGAGGGCTAGGAGAAAGGAACTTGCAGGTCAAGGAGACCGTAAGGAGAGGTCAGGGAAAGGCATTGACATACAGTACAATCTAGACTGCCCTGGAGAAAATTCAGGTGGGGCTAAACCCAGGGGCCTATTCAGAAGGGGATTGGACCAGGTAGGAGAAAGTCCCAATTTCATTCAAAGCCAAAGGGAGAATTCTGTCTTGCCTCTCCTGTACACTTGATTGCACTATGCTGATGGGGTCATGGTGAACCCTAGCTTGGTGTCCCAAAATTCTCATTTTGAGTTATATATAGTTGTCCTCTTGTTAAGGGCCACAAGAGACAAAAAAACTATAAGGATTTGGTAATACCAGCTGCTGGTGCTGAAACAGTATCAAGACCAAGTGCTGAAGTTAGCTCATGACATAGAATGGGAAGTCCACTTGGGGGTAGATACAAGAAAGTATACTTGCACACTTCTTTTGGCCAGGAGTCTACCAAGATATTGCAGAGTAATGTGCCTCCTGCCCAAAATGCTAGGTGGTTGAACCTAGGCACAATCATAGAGCTCATACAATGCCCTTCTCACTGGTCAGCATTCAATTTGAGTAGGTAGGAGTGTACCTATTTGGGCCATTGGATCCAAGTACAATTGAGTGCCTGTTTATTCTTGTGTCAGTACATCCACTGTTTATTAAAAATATTATCTTGGTTGGAATCTGAAAATTCAGTACCAAGCAGGGCACTGAATTTATGTCATGGTTTTTGCAGGAAGTTTGGGGATGTTGTTAAAGTTTGTAGCTGGGGAACCCCAAAATTGGGACAAGCCACTTCCCAATTGTATTATTATATTATTTGCCATTTGGGAGGTCCCACAGTTATCAGTGGGCTTTTCCCTTTTTGGGTTTTTGTATGGCCAGCAGCCCTGGGAAATATTAGACTTGCAAGAATCTTGGCAGGTCCAGGGTACAAAAGGCCCAGATTACGATGAAATATATCCTTAAGTTATGAATCCTGGGACCCAGAACTGCTCCTCCTCTCTCCTACAGAGAGTAAGTTATTAGTGAAGTAGTCAAGCCCATTTAGGGTCCTGCACCAAGTCATGCAGATGAACTATGCCCTGTGTAAAATAAAATGACTGGAAACCTGAACTAAGAGTTGACTGGGACTAGATGAGGAAGTGAGTGAGTGACCTGCTTAGTGTTATCCTGATCAATATTGTTTTATTGTGTTTTTATATGCCATAATTTGTCCATCTGTATCCATCTGTTTTCTTTTTTTTTATGAAGGTGGGAAGCTGCTTGATAAAGGGACTGTCTTTTTGTTCTATATTTATGCCAACATTCTGCCCTGGTCCATGACAAGTGCTACATCCTTCCCCCCACCCCCGCAGCCCTGATGTTATAGAAACATTAACTAATGAATAATCCACATATATGAGATTTTGAGTAAATACCTGAAGTAGAATAATAGAATCATAGAAAATTAGGATTGGAACCCTCAGGAGGTCACATCTAGTCCTACCCCTGCTCAAACAGGACCATCCCCAACTATGTCATCCCACTCAAGGTTTTGTCCACCTATGTCTTAAAAACCTCCAAGGATGGAGATTCCAAAATCTCTTTGGGTAGTCTGTTCCTACTAGCTCTGCTGGACTCCTTTCCTCCTCAGACTGGCCTCCAAGTGGATCCTATCCATCAGTCCCCTGAGTGAGTCAAAGTCTGCCTCTCTGAAGACCAGATGGGCACGTCTCTGCAGCTTTCCTTCCTTCCTTTCCTCAGGATCCTGAAGTCTCATGTTTGCTGCTGTCCAAGTTGCCATCCACTTCTACATTCCCCACCAATTCTTCCCTGTTTGTGAGCAGCAGGTTAAGAAGAGCATGACCTCTAGTTGGGCTGTCCAAAACTTACACCAGAAAGTTAACCCCAACACTCTCCAAAAACTTCCTGGATTGCCTGTGTAGTCCTATCTGGCCCTCCTAGCAGATGTCAGGGTGATTGAAATCCCCCATGAAAACCAGGACTTGTGATTGGGAAACTTCCAGTAGCTGTTTGAAGAAAGTCTCCTTCACTTCATCCTCCTGGTCTGGTGATCTGTAGCAGACACCCACCACAGCAACACCCTTGTTGCTCTACCCTCTAACCGTAACCCAGAGACTTTCAATAGGTCTGTTTCCAGTTTCATACTGGAGCTCTGAACAATCATACAGTTCTTTTACATAAAAAGCAACTTCTCCTCTTCTCCCCTGCTTGTCCTTCCCGCACACTTTGCACCCATCCATGACAGGGCTCCAGTCATGCAGGCTATCCCACCAAGTCCCTGTTATTCCAATCATGTCAGTTACAGGACTGTGTGAGGACTTCCAGTTCTTCCTGTTTGTTTTCCAGACTTCATGCATCCATGTGGAGACACCTGAGGTAACTAGCCAATTTCCCTACTTTCTCAGGAAGGATGAGAAGGTCTCCCTTGTTGCCCACTCTGGCTCATGCTTCCTCCAGGTCACTCATTTCCCTGCTTGCTTCAGAACGTTGGTCTCCATCCCCTGGCGAGCCTAGTTTAAAGCCCTCCCCACTAGGTTAGGGAGCCTGTCTCTGATGATGCTCAGAAAACCTGCTAAAATTTATGAAGTCTAAAACCTCCTTCAGAACCTCCTTCAGAACTGGCTCTAGCAGTAATTTTTATTTGGGAAGGATCCAGTCCAATCATTTAGGCCTTGCTACCATCTCAGAAGCTGGATGGAACTAACAGCTGTGCGCTAAGATGCTTCCAACTGTGTTTTGTTGGGTAGATTGAAAGTATAAACACTATCTATCGCCCTTTTTCCTTGACATTTCTCCTGGAGGTCTCAGAAGTATTGTTATACTTGCTTAAAGCAACCCTTAATGTGTTTTCTCTGCATAATAAAAGAAATAATAGCTGACAGTATATATATATGGACAGATGTTTGTTCTTTACTATATTCTTGGAAAATTCATAGTAATAATGCAACTGTTCTTATGTTTAATTATAGACTAGTATGCATCAGCAATTTTTTAAATATATAGTTCACTAATTCTATTTTTCAATTTATCAATTTGTCTTAAAGACTGCACACATCTGGAGTGCCTACTAATAAATAGCAAAACATGCTCACTGGCGTGTATCGCAATATCCTGTAGGGGTTGAAAGTTGTTGGTTGCCAGTGACCTGAATTATATTATGATCTCAGAAATAAAATATAATCCAGAAAAACCACAGTGTGCCAATAAATGTTAATCCCTAAACAATAGTTCTCTTTCTCAATGAGCAGTTCAGCATAATCCTGCACATTCATGTTTACTATTGTAAATGGATCTTTACCATTGTAAAGCTGGCACCTCATGGGTAAAAGATAAAGTCATTGTGTTGTTTATGACATCTCCATAATATCAAAGGTATATTGTGAGGTCAAGGAAATTCGTTCATCAAATTTAAGTCTTATTAATGTGGCATTCTCAAGCATCTACATTTTATTATTAGCTGTCAAAACCTTTTGCCTCTAATTTAGAATAGACATAGTTTATGGAACGAATGGTCTGACTCAGTACTGAAAGAATCTTCTTGTTTTATGGTACTGAAATACTTCACCTTTTCCATTTGGATTTCAAATTACATTGAAAATGTCTTTACTGTTAAAAATAAAGATAGGTCTAAGGGAAAAAAGGAGTGCAAGAAGGAGGGCATTTTGTGCTCCCTTTCTCTCTCTGTTTTCTGACCACCATTAAAAACCGCTTCAAGCAGATGCATGAAAATACTAACATTGCAATTGGCATATATTGGCAAATTGTTAAAATGAGTAGAAAACTGTAGTTAGGAAGCCTTACGATATTAGATTTAATATTCTTAGGCCAAAAAAAATGTTGTTTCATAATAGCAAGGACAAAGTAGGAATCCAGTCTTGCAAGATGGTGAAGTCTGCTGGAGCTGAGGAGTTATCGTCATCTCGTCATCTCATTGAATTCCAGAATAATTTCTCTATTCTGTTTCTTGTTGCCTTGCTTTAAAGAAAAGCAATGACTGATGAGGCTGAAAAGGAATAAGCACAAGTTTTCCAAGTAGTAAACAGCTTAGTTTATTGGAACCCCAGAGAAACTCATAGAGTGAAAGGCACAAAAGCAATGGCCATCTGGAAGTGACTGTGATAATTATACCAACATGCTCACTACCCTCTTCATTAAATTTATCATTTGCATATTAGATACTTAGGTTTCATGTCAGTAGGAAAGAAATCTATTGCTTTTTATGCATTTATCAGTGATTGGTAAACATAATATAGCCTAAGGTTCTTTTTTAAAATTCTCTTATAATATACTAAATATATTAATTTGAGGTAAGTGGACTCATCTCAGTGCTTGCATATATTTACCTTTCCTTAGTAAGCCATGCCTTTTATTTTCATTAGTTTATAATATCTGGTTTCTTTAAAGTAGTCTTTCATATTCTAAGTGAGTTACAGAGGCATTGGGCATATCAACAACTGAGGCCATAGTGAGGCTCTACAGTGACATAGTGTCAATGGGTGTTTACACGTGACCAGCAGCTACTTCGTCATAGTGGTGCACTCCTTTGTTATAGTATGCCACTACAATGAAGTAGCTGCTAAAAACCGTACACCATGCATACAGAGCAGTATAGGCAGTTACTGAGCCATGCTTTAGTACTTCCGAAAGGAAATACTAAAGCATGGTGCATTAACAACATTGCCATAGGGCAATGTGTAGACATGCCCATCTTTTTCAATAATAATGGTGCAGTGTTTTGAGATCATTGAAGAAGACAAATCATTAGAGACTATTCTATATTGAAGTTTATATTCTCTCTACTGGTTGAAATAATTTCATTCTGAGGAGTTAAACCAAATATAAATGGAACACTAAGCAATGAATTGAAATCGATCGAGTATTTCTCAGGTTTTTTTCCAGTTGCTTTCTTAAAATATAGACAAGTGTAAATGTGCATTCTCAAGAGCACTCATCATTCTAGGACTTATGATGTCATGTTAGGGTGCAGTTTGTACAAACAGGTCCTGCTTCAGTAATCTTCATGATTAATACATTTCAGTTTACCACATTAGGAACTCTGGGTTTTGGTCTAATTTGATAAATGTTAAAGAGACTTTGAGTTCTGTACTATGAGCCTTAGTATTATAAAGCAGTCCTTTCCTCATTTATAAAGCACTCCTTTACTGACACTAGGAAGACCCTAAGAGTTATTTATCAATGAATCACAGAAATTAGAGATTAAATATTTATGTTTTGTCCTCTAGACATCTTTCTACCAGTGCAGTATTGTTCCCTGAAGTGTGTTCTTGATGGGGCTTCCACTATTTCCCTTTGAAAAGGAGTTCACCATTGATGAGATGACATAGTCAGGAAGTTTAAAAATGAGAAAGATGAACTACCTGGGGGGAATGCACTCCAGTACCCAACTTCTCCAGCACTCAGCCTTTTGTACTGCAGGGGAAAAAAACCAAAAAACTTCCTTTTTGAAAGAAAAGCTCACTAAGGAATACATTAAGGTGTCTTTATGTAGCCAAGTTACCAGCATGAATACTGCCATATGTTCATTTATCAGTACCAGCTTTAGGAAGGCACCTCCTGTCAGACATGTGGCCTGATTTCAGAGGCAGTGAGCACTTGAAACTCTTGTTCAGTTCTTTGGAAGCTGGCACATCTCAAAATCATACCTGAGGAGTGGTTTTCTATTATATTTAACACCACACTACTGCAGTGTGGTTATGAAATCTTTCATTACTCTTTTCTTCTTGCTTTTCTTTATTTCATAATGCTTTTGCATTTTGAATGGAATAGTGAGGAAAATTTGCACACCAGGAAGGAGAACACTCAGACTGATTTTCTAGGGACTTCAAATGTAGCCACAGCACCTGGGGTGACCCAAAGTTCCTAAGGCTTGGAGGGGCAAAAATTGGATTAGAAAGGAAAAAATGGAAATAACAAATTATCAGGATTTCATAGATTTCATAGACATTAGGGCTGAAAGGGACCTCATGAGATCATCATGCCCTGCCCCTTGCCTAGGGACAGGAACTCAGCCGGGGTCAGATCACCCCAGCATGATAAACATCCAAGCGTTTCTTAAAGGTATCCAGAGTAGGTGCTTGCACCACTTCTGTGGGGAGTCTGTTCTAAACTCTGGAGACTCAGACAGGAAAAACATTTCCCTTGTGTCCATTCCAAAACAATCTTCCAGCAGTTTGTGAATGTTAGACCTTGTCTTCCCTTGGGGTGCCCTAGTGAACAGATGTGCCCCCAGTTCCTGATGCACACCCCTTATATACTTATAGGCTACCACCAAATCACCCCTGAGACTTCACTTCTCCAAGCTGAAGAGTCCCATGCCTCTCAGCCTCTCCTCATAAGACCTGTTCTCTTGACCTCTAATCATGTGTGTGGTGCACCTCTGGACTCTCTCAAGCTTTTCCAATTTTTTTCTAAAGTGTGGAGCCCAGAATTGGATGTAGTACTCCAGCTGCAGCCTCACCAAGGCCGAGTACAGCGGGAGGATGACTTCTTGGGTCTTGCTTGAGATGTATCTGTAGATGCAAGCCAGAGTTTTATTTGCTTTGTTATGATTCATGTTCATCTTGTGGTCAGTCATGACCCCCAAGTCTCTTTCAGTCATGGTGCCAGTGAGTGTAGCACTGCAGAGCCTATAACTATGATGTGGGTTTTTTCTCCTGAGGTGGAGCACCTTGCATTTCTCAGTGTTGAATGTCATCAGATGTTGATCTGCCCACCTTGCAAGCCTGTCCAGGTCAGCTTGAATTGCTAGCCTATCCTCTAGCGTGACTGCACTTTCCCATAATTTGGTGTTGTCTATGAACTTGACCAGTCCACTGCTGACACCTGAGTCCAGATCATTTATGAATATATTAACAAGTACTGGTCCAAGTACTGAACCCTGGGGGATGCCACTGGTCACCATGCACCATGTTGACTCAGTTCCATTGACTATCACTCTCTATGTCTGACCACAGAGCCAGTTCCCTAGCCATCATGCCACTCCATAAGGTTGTTGAGGATGCAATTCCCCAATTTTACCATGAGGACATCATGGGAGACCAAGTCAAAGACTTTTTTAAAAATCTAAATATATGACATCAATCTTTGTCCAGGTGATGCATCACCTGGTCGTAGAAGGAAATGAGGTTGCCCAGGCAAGACCTACCCACAACAAAGCCATGTTGGCTATCTCTCAGAATATTGCCTTCTGAGCCTGTTGTTGATGGTTTCTTTGATTTTTTCCAAGATCTTTCCAGGGATTGAAGTCAAAATGATTGGCCTCTGTAGTTCCCTGGATCTTCCTTCCTTCCTTTCTTGAAGATAGGCACCGCAGTGGCCCTCTTCCAATCTTCAGAAGCCTCTCCCAAGTGTCATGAGTTTTCAAATATCCTTGCTGTTGGTCATGCTATGATGTCAGCCAACTCTTTTAGCACTCTTGGGTGCATTCCACCGTGGCCAGCTGAACTGTGGATGTCCAGCCTCTCAAGCTGTTCCCTCATAAGATCTTCACCAGTTATAGGTGTATAATTGCCCTTACCACTCCTGCATCCTGCCAGGTATGGTGAACCCCCCGGGCTAATGGAAAATCAATGCAAAGTAATTGTTGAGGAGATTAGCTTTCTTCCAGGTGTCAGTTGTCAGCTTTCCCATTTGGTTCAGCAAGAGTCCAATGTTGCCCTTGGTGGGGGTTTTTTCCAACTTCCCATGGAGTTGAAGAAGAACTTTTTATTGACCTTGATTCCTGTAACCAGTTTTATTTTAGTTTCAACCTTGGCTTTTTTTGTCCTCTCCCTACATGTGCGAGCTAGTGTTGCATAATCCTCCTTGGTGGTAGTTCCCAACTTCCATCCCTTATAAGCTTCCCTTTTCAGATTCAGGAGGCCCGTGAGTTCCCTGTTGCCTGGGAGACCAACCTTAGCTCCTTTTGCTACCTTTCCTATGCACCAGAATGAACTTTCCTTGTGCTTTTAGGATCACATCCTTAAGGAGTAACCAGTCATTGTGGACTCCCCTCCCTGTCAGATCATGGTCTCTCAGGGCATCAGTGACCTACCTCCTGAGCTTGTGTAAGCCAGCTTTCCTAAAGTCAAGGATTTCTGCATTGCTGACTGATTTGCCAACTTTGCAATGGATAGAGAAAGTGATCAACTCGTGATCACTGTCACCAAGCTTCCCTTCGATCCTCAGGTCACTGACTAGATCGTCCCCTTTGTCCAGTACCAGATCCAACAGTGCCTTACCTCTTCTTGGCCCATAGAGTTCTTGAGTCAAATACAGCTTGTCAGTGCAAGTGAGGAAGCTTCACAACTGAGGAGATGCCAATTTTTATTTTGTTCAACAGTGTATGTCTACCACCTAGGGTAGGCACAGACATTCCAAAAATCTGAGGTGGAATTGATCAAACCAATGTGGGTTTCTGTAAGTGGCATAGGTTAGTTTAGGAGCATATTTGCTCTTTAGTGGGATGGAGGGGCAAGTAGGCTGCCTGCATTGGTGAAGAATGCCAAGTGCAGCTGAGTGGCTGGGCCACCCCTGATTGGCAGCCAGGTCTGTACAGTAGAAGCCTCCATTCCTCACCACCCTTATACCTGCCTGTCTGCAGCTGACAGCTTGCCGCAGGTGGGAGGCAGGACTGGAGACAGAGGCTTCACTGCCAGGTGTGGGTCTATGTGACAGAAATCTGTTTCCCACCCCCAAGCCTTGCTGCAGCTGACAGGTTGTTGCAAGCAGGAGGCAAGTCTGGAGAGGACTGGAAAAGGGCCAATGTGGTTCCCATTTCAAAAAAGGGAGGAAGGAGGACCCAGGAAACTATAGGCCAGTCAGTCTTACCTCGACGCTGGGTAAGCTTTCTGAGAGAATTATCCTGGTCCATGTCCGCGAGGGGCCAGCAGGGGAGATTATGCTTAGGGGCAACCAACATGGGTTCATTAAAGGCAGGTCCTGCCAGACCAACCTGGTGGCCTTCTGTGACCAGGTCACAAAATCCTTAGATGCAAGTGTAGTAGTGGACGTAGTCTTTCTGGACTTTAGGAAGGCCTTCAACACTGTCTCTCACCCCATTCTCATTAAAAAACTAGGAGACTGTGGCATCGATGCCTACACAGTCAAATGGGTCACTAGTTGGCTGGAGGGCTGCACCCAGAGAGTGGTGATGAACGGGTCTTTTTTGACCTGGAGAGATGTGAGCAGTGGGGTCCCGCAGGGCTTGGTCTTCAGGCCTCCACTGTTCAACATCTTCATCAGCGATTTGAATGGGGGTATAAAAAGGACTCTGTTCAAATTCGCAGATGACAGTAAGATGTGAGGAGAAGTGGGCATGCTAGAAGGGAGGAATAGGCTGCAATTGGACCTGGACAGGTTACAAGGGTGGGTGGATGAGAACAGGATGGGTTTCAACATTGACAAGTGCAAGGGACTGCACCTGGGGAGGAAGAACCAGCAGCACACCTACACACTAGCGAACTCCCTTCTCAGAAATGCAGAGGCAGAAAAGGATCTTGGAGTCATTATTGATGCCAAAATGAACATGGGCTGACAGGGTGGGGAAGCAGTCAGGAAGGCCAACCGTACCTTGTCATGCATCCACAGATGCATTTCAAGCAGGTCCAAGGAGATGATCCTCCCCCTCTATGCGGCACTGGTCCAACCGCAGTTGGAGTACTGCGTCCAGTTCTGGGTGCCGCACTTCAGGAGGGTTGTGTACAGCATGGAGAGGGTCCAGAGGAGGGCCACCCGCATGATCAGGAGTCAAAAGGGCAGGCCCTATGAGGAGAGGCTGAGGGACCTGAACCTGTTCATCCTCCACAAGAGAAGTCTGAGGGGGGATTTAGTGGCCGTTTACAAATTAGTCAGGGGGGACCAGCAGGCATTGGGAGAGTCCTTGTTCCCCCGAGCGCTACCAGGAGTGACAAGAAATAATGGTCACAAGCTGGCAGAGGGTAGATTCAGGCTAGATATCAGGAGGTGCTACTTCACTTTCAGGGTGGCTAGGATCTGGAACCAACTTCCAAGGGAAGTGGTGCTGGCTTCTACCCTGGGGGTCTTTAAGAGGAGGCTGGATGAACACCTTGCCAGGGTCATTTGACCCCAGTACTCTTTCCTGCCATTGCAGGGGTTGGACTTGATGTTCTGCTCAGGTTCCTTCTGACCGTACCAACTATGAAACTATGACAAAGGCTTTGCTGGCTCAGCTCTGGGAGAGCTTAGGAGTGGAGCCAGCTTGGTACTCAGCTGGAGCAGATGAGCGTAGGCTGAGTGGTAGCATGCCTCCCTGTGAGAGGGGATAGTATGTGTGTGTGGTGGGGTGGGAGCAATAGCAAAGGAGCGTGGGATGCTAACGGACAGTGACCTAACATGATTCAATACATCTGGGGATCTGGTACAGAAGTCCGATGCACCAGACTAACCTAATTTGAGTAAGTTTGAGTGCATATCAGTCCAGGACTATCTTAAACTGGGTTCCAGCATCTTTAGTCCAGGCTATGTGTCCTGAGCTTTTCTACGGTTACAGGTTTGGTTTATTTTGCAGTCACTTATTCCAGATTATGTTTAATGTCTATACCTAGCCTTAGACTTGTACCAGAGCAACTGGCAGATTGAACTGTGTTTTTAAAGAGTTTATTATATATATATATATATATATATATTGCCAAGGATGATCTGAAAAGCGTTGAATGTCATTCCTTTTATCACTAAGCCATCAGGGTATTTACATTTCATTAACATCACCTTTCTAATTAACACTCTAATGCTTTAATTATTAATAGGTCCAATATACAGGATCAAACAAAACCCGCTTAGTGTGTGTCTATTCTAAAAACCAACTGTGTAAAACTGAAACCGTCCTACATCACAGATATACTCTCTGTGTATATTCAAAGGCATATCTGCTGATTTAATTGAAAAAAATAATTATTTTCCTTTATATATGTTGCTAATGAAGTTAAGGGAAAATAAGGTGGATTCTACCTTGTTTTATATGCTAACAAAAGTTGTGAAATTAGTTGCAGTTACATTTACAAATGGACAACCTTTCTGAAGACATCTGGGTTGATGTGGGCAGGGTATAAACACTTACAGTTTAATTCATTAAAAAGTAGAGAACCCAGGCAAAAAATCTAGCTCCTTGTGATTTCACATGTGTAAACAGGATAAAATTTTGGGCAGAAGAACCATTGTCACTGATGGTGAAGCCTGAGCCAGGAATAATCACAGCTGAACTCTAAGTTACAAGATGGACACTGCAGGGTTGGTAGATATTAAAAAAAAAAAACGGCCCCATTCATTTAGGTAAATTTGACCTGGGATCAGTAACTGGCAACAAACAAAGAAACTCCACACCTCCGGTTCTACTGTCCGTCTTTGCAGTAAAACTGTAACTGTCACTTTAAAAAGGCAGTGTGGTGGGTCTGTTTCAATATCTGTATCCCTCCCACAATAATATATTCATCATGCTTTGTCTGCATCATTTTTCTATGCCATCTCCTGATGGCATCAGTAAAGAATGACATTAAGTAATTGATAACAATTAAGGAAGAGTCCTCTGAAAGTAGTACCAAGAGCCATTCTACTGTTATTAATCCTGGCTCTTTTAGACATTACATCAGCACCTATTCTAGTAGGACTGTCTGGTGAATAACAGCTACAACATTAAATGCCTTATTTTTCAAAGCCTTGTGTAGAAAACAGTCATTTACACCTTTACAAAATAAGCATAAAAAGGGCATAAAAGCTCTCCTATTTTGATTGGACAGATCTTTTCCCAGCCATATTGATTAAACAAGGTGAAAATCAATGGAGAATCAGCCTTAAATTTGTCTGGTATATGGGTTAAAAAAAAGATGTTGAGAAGATCTTCTAGCATATTTGAATAGTAACTTAGTTAGTTTACTGCTATGAAAAATATTATACAATAATAGTATATGTAATTTAATGAATCAAAGGGGGGCAACATGGATATAGAAGTATTACACTTTAAGTATTAAGCAACACTCTCATTTTAATTTCTCTGTCAAAGTCTTGGTGCAAATGTATAGAAATGTAGCTACCCACCTGTTTTCTCCTTTTGATTTATCCAAAACAGACATATATAAAAAAAGAGAGTCAGATTCATTCTGTTCTCTTCTGTGCAGTAACCAACATCTGTCACAATTGATTCACTTAGCCAATATTAAACCAGAATACAATATCATAGCAATATAAGTGGAATCTTATTAAGAGCAAATTACTGGTGTGAAAATGGCAGAAATTTCATGTTCTCTTTCAGGAGCTTGCCTCTATATACATTCTGTTTGCGGGTGCAGATGAGCCTCAAGCTATTAAACTTCAAAGACTTTTTGCTTTTGCTTCTATGGAATACATGTGTCCACACACTACCTGATCTGCACTGTATGTATAAAAAGCACTCTTCTTATTCCCCAGGTCATCTAAATTGCCTTAGCTCAGTGGAGACCAACCTTTTTGGCAAGCCTGTCACAAGTTACCCCAACAGTGCCACTATAATTCCCTTTCCCAATCTGCTGTTCTGCTTTCTGCTTCCAGTTTGCTGTTTGCTTTCTGCCTGTGTCCTCCCGCATCTGCCGCATGCCACACAGAGGTTACCTGTGTCACTTATGGCACCCATACCACAGGTTGGCCACCCCCGCCTTAACTCAAGTTGGACTACTCTTCCTGTCTGTCATGCTCTGCTCCTACAGATTTTCAAAGTCCTTTTATTGTAGCTTCAATTTTATTTTGCTTTATTATTGGTCCTCCTTAACAGCTTTTTTCTTCTCCTTTTTCTTTTTTTCCTCCTTTTTGGATAATCTTTTGCCCATAGTGCAAAATTGCCCTATTCTTTCTCTTTTGATCTATGCTATTTGTTGCCGCAGCTTGCAAGCCACTTCTTCATTTATTGGCATCTGAAAATATTTCCCCCTCCCCACCACCGCCACCTTTTATTTCTTTGCCCGTCAATGTTACTTCTCTCAGATCTTCCATGATTTAAGCTTTGTGTATGTTGTTAGGGTGCTGTATGTGTTGGGCACCGGCAGGTGAGCTGTCTGTAGCGTCTGAGAGAGCCACATGCTCTTTGGAAGTGTGCCCTTTATGTGCCTTTACTTCTAAGACTAGAAAGGAGTGTAAGCAATACTCCAAAACTACCCTCTACTCCAGTCCATGCGGTTGACCTCTGAAACTGAGCCTCAGGGCTCCTCTGAGCACAAAATCTCAAAGGGCACTGGTTCCCCTTCGGTATCAGAGAGAACTGTGTGGACTTCAGATCCAGAGTCAGTTCTAAGCAATGATACCCAATCTCTGGGATCAAAGAAAAGGCGTGGGCCTTTTCTGCCATCTTTTCAAATTCTCTGATAACCACTGGATGACAGTGGGGGACAGACCTAATCAGACAGACTCTGTGTTCTGCCTTTATTTCACACCAATTCTTTGGGTCAACCTTCTCTTCTTCTTTAACCGCCATAGATGGGTAACTTAAGGGATTTCCAGGACATGAGGGATTTTCAGGGACAGCAAAATCAGTGGCAGTGCCTTTGTATCAACTATTTGTGGCCCAGGAAAGGTGTCTGTCAGACACCTGCTGCCTCTGCCCCACTGCACATAAGATGGACAGGCGAAATCCAGCCTTTTTTAGGAGTATTGAGTATTTTCACACCCATTCTACATCTCTCTTTTTCAACCTTACTGAGGTCAATTATGAGGCAGAGCAATCATTTTTCACCCCTAAAGATAGGAAGTAAAAAAGTTAGACTTGGGCGGGAAGTAATTTTACTTCTATCTACTGTCTTACAAAATTCAGTGTTATGCAAGCAGGGGCTTCTGTAATAAAATGCAGAAAAATGTACCTGTGTAGATTTTGCAACTCTTGCTGACAACTTGCTACTAGAATCAAAGGATGCTTTTATGACCATCATCTCTGAGGGTGGGATGATGCTGGTTTCTTTAGGCATGGTGGACATTGCGTTATGCAGTGCAGTCAAGGCAGTGGTCATAGAGCCACTTCTTGGCTTCAGGGCTTTGGCAATCACCGGGAAGTGCAGATTGCTATGAGTAAGTTCATTAATGGCAGACCCCCCTTTATGCAGTCTTCTATCCAAACACATATATCCCTGAGGACTCACCCTAAGTTCTTCCTGAATATCTCAAAAGATCACTGATTTCCAGATCAGGAAATGAATAAGCCTATAATATTTCCCCGTTCTGATTCCTTTATGACTGAAGTATCATTGCATATGCTTGTCGCAAATACAGTCTTGTTGTTCTGCCTGTAAAGGACTGCAAAACTGCAAATCCCTTTGGGGGAAGTCTCCACAGTTATTTGTCTCCTTAGCCAAAATATAAAAGGCATTGAAATTAGGTTTGGAATGTGTTACAGGTGTTTTGACGCTACTGAAGACCTGTCACTACTAGGTAGAGCTCATTTCATCATAGCCAAAATGTTTTCCCGTGTCTCACCTGGGACTCCAAGACCTAATGCCCAAGTAATGCAGGAATGTCTTTGGAGTCACCCACAGCTATAATGTACTTAAAGGAGATGAGTAATTTAGCAACAAATTGAGTTTTTAAAATTATGTAATCTGTATGCACTCTCCACATCCTGCTTTCCTTTGGAGTCTCAGATGCTCTGGAGTTTTGTGGTTAAGGAGAAACTGAGGAGTAGAAATGATGAACCATTATTTATTCCTTTGGCACAGAGCATGAAGAAAGGTAGGGCATGTGCATTCTGCTAAGGCCAAACAGTCTCTAAGCTTTAGTTCATCCATAGTGAAAACATGCACATAAGCAATTTGTTGCAAAGAACTCCGGTTATTGGGAAGCAATTTATCTTTTTATCACAGACAGGAGAATAAGCAAAATACTGTATAGTAATAAACTTTTGCAACAAGAACTCATTGGTGTTTTAAAAGAAGCATGAAATGCTGATGGTTTTCATTTTACATAAACACTATCATAGAATTCTTAAAACCAAAACATCAGATGTAATATAGCAAATGTATCCCTCTTCAGCTGGAGTCCAGTGGCAAAATGCTCTGAGAAGAAGCATCACCACTATTTTTAATATATTTTGTTATCAAAATGAGAACTGTTTATAAAAATGGTCAGGAATAAAAAATAGGCAATAGATGGAATAAACCTATTTCTAAAACTCTTGAATGCATGTTACATCTTTCCTTTTGTCCACAGCTAGTACACAGAGCATGAAAGTGCTTTCTCCAGTTACGGTTTTTAAGGGTTTTAAACCAATATTTGTATATTTTGTTTAGTTTTTCTTAATGCTTAATGTTCAGCCACCTTCTTATGCTATTCTTTCTCTCTGGTGAGTTTCTTAATAAGAAAAAGAGTTGAGAAGTAATGTTGTCTCAACCATGAAAGTTTAATTGAGATAAGATTTTATTTTGCAAACTTTATTGTTAATTTAGTATAGCTCAAAATGAGAATTCTGAGACGTTGAAAACATGGCAAGTTTTGTAAGGGAGATAAAGTCCCTATGCACCTTGAGTTTTACCTATATTTTTAAACTGTAGTACTTTTGTTAGGGTAGATATTACCAAGGCTTCATGGAATATAGAGAGGGAACTCACTGACTTAAGCTGAGTTGATAACTTTCTTACAGAGTTAGGAGTTAGCCAGATAATTTTGCATCCATTTCTATAACATACAGAAGACAGATGTTGTATTTATATTTCTAGGAGTTCCTTCACCACCTATTGCAAACTTTCTGGTAATTAAGGCACTTACAATCTGTAACTGAACCCAGTGTGAGTTTTCATCCCTAGATTCAACATTATTCCTGTTGCTGAACATGTATTATTCATAGATGTGCAGGTTTCTTTTGATTACTGTTTTAGAAATATATCCTCTGATTTGTACAAGTCAGCTTTCTCAGGCACCTTTCCTGTTGAAGAACAGCTTTCAGGCCGAATGAGAAGGACACACATGTTGGGATTTGTGAAAGGCACTGGCAAATTAATGAAAATTGTTTCTACATTTCTTGCTTCCTGGATTCTTGTGTGTTAGAACATGATCTAGTGCTATAGTGCTTCTGTTCCTATCATAGCAATAAAATGATGGTAATGAAATACTAGTTGTTCTTCATTATGGAAATCACTTGAATTAGGCCAGTACTCTGTAAAACCTTTTAGAACACTTAAAAAGATACATATTTTGTAAAAACCATTATTTATATTAGGTCACTGTGTTAGATGCTGAATTAGTAATCACATAATTGAGGGTGTTACTCCTCCCAAAATTCAGCAATGGAAAAGATATTTAATGGTGGCAGGCTGCTCTCAGCAGGGTGTTCACCTGTGACCTGGCACTACCCCACCACTAAAGTAATGAGTAGAAACCAGACTCCATTTCTAAGTGAAAACCACAGGAATATATTATAATACTAACAGACAACAACAACAGAAATTATATACAAGGACTATATTACAATGGTGAGTGGAAAATTGCTGAGAGAGAGAAATGAAATAGGAAGGCAGAACCCTCTGTTTGCCTACTTGAAACTCTGTTGTAATTTACATACAGAGAGCTTGACCGTCACAGGCTCTTGGGTGAGGTGTTCACAGCAAAGTCTGTGAAGACCTCCTGTCTCCCCAGGAGATTTTACCCTCTCAAGAATACTCTTTCTCCTTCTTTAAGGGAAGTGTAATACTTCACCATCTAACGGGTGCTGGGCAACTGGTATTGGTACTAGTGTGCTAGGCTGGATGCCGAGTGGTGTTACTGGGGAGCGTTGCTGTACCCCAGGGGTGGGCAAAATGGCTGATCCAGCCAGCAGCTGGACTCCATTTCCCAGCAGCCCCTTCCCTCATGGCTTGGGCCGGTCTCCATGGAGACCCCAGCTGCACTTGCAAAGGAATTCTCAGGGTGGGATTGCCTTGGAGGGCAGAGCAGTGCAGGGGGCTACTTAGGAGCCTCTGGGAACTTGGGATGGGGGGGAGCTTGCTCCAGAGCCAGCGCGTAGCCATGATCTGTAGCCTGCATGCTCTGGGCAGGGGTGCACAAGCAGGGGATCGTGGTTCTTCCATGGTTCCTTGCAGAGGTGATAGCCTGGTCTGGATAGGGGCAGAGCTGCAATGTCCTGCTTGCACGCCCCTGCCCGGAGCATGCAGGCTACAGATTACAGCTCTGCCCTGGCTCCGGAGCAAGCTGCCCCCATCCCAAGTAACCAGCAGCTCCAGAGCAGCCCCATGCGCTGCTTAGGCTGGTCTGCATGGCAACCCCAGCCTGAGCTTTTGCATGCAGGTGCGGTTGCGGTCTCTGTGGAGACCAGCCCAAGCTGTGAGGGCAGGGGAGGCTGGAAAATGGAGTCCTCAGCTGATCGGATCCGTTTGCCTAACCTACCCAGATCACACACACAACTACAATCGCTTCTGTCCCCAGAGGCCCATACACAGGTCCAAGTTCTCTGCAGACACTAACTCACTTGTACATCACCAAGCCCCTCCCCTCACACACAACCAAACTCGCACACAGAACCAGACTCGCACGCACACCCCTCAGCCAAGCAACATCTTTTAAAATATCTTAGAGTAACCAACATTCCAGGCTGGTGTCAATCATCTCCCAGGCCAATCAGGTCCAAGAAGGCCCTGTCACTCATGGCTTTTGAAACAAAGATTCCACTTCTAGAACCTGGGCCAGTTGTGACCTGGCTTACCTCAGAGGGTCTTAGCCACATCTTTGGTGCCAGATAACACTGTTGCTAGGCCTCTACTGCACATGCTCACACTAAGAAAATAGGTCATGACCTCATTCAAGGTAAAAAGTTCACTTATATTCGAATGTTCAGGTCCTTCTGTCAGTGGAGCATGTGCAGACTTACTCTACCTACGTAACTGTCACTTAAACTTAACTGCTACGCAACTTGCTGACAGGTCTGGGAATGAACCACCTTGTGGTCTACAACTCTACACACCAAAGGTATTCTTTATCTTTTATAAGTATTTTGTAGATGTGCTAAAGTAGCGTTTAGGTTACTGAGAGTGGCATTACTTTGGGTTTTCTAGTGGCTTTATTTTCAAAAGATGTACATACCCTTGTGTGAAAAAATAGGGAATTGAAATGCTAAGAAGGTTAAATATGTTGAGCTACTTGAAGAGAATTCAAGTAGTCAGTATCCACAGCTACCTGCTGTTTCTCAGGTGGGGCAGGCACTATCTTTTGCTACAGAATTCATGAACCAGAAGTAAAACTAGTTGAATGACCTTTGTACTTCAGATGATATTGCTTTGAATCATAAGTACCTGATTAAAATTTTGAGTGGCTACTTAGGAAAAGAGGGCAGAAAACTAAGCCTGGTTACCAGGAGAGAGAGAAAGAAATCAAACTTTATCTTATCGTCACTTTGTTTTGGATTGATAGCTTATTCTGTAAAGGTGACATAGATTACCATTAGAAGAGAAATGCAGAGATCATACTGTGACAGCTGCATTTGAGAAAAATGTAAGACAGAGCAAAGTTCATGAATGGGACAGTTGTCATGACTCAGATCATGTAGAGAGTATAAGCAATGTGCAGTGAGATGCAGAAAGATTGTGACATATGTGAATGTATTGAATGTGCATGAGAAGCTAAGCAGACAAGGTTCCTTGGGTGAATTTGATATCTTTTATTAGACCAACCTAAATGGTTGGAAAATAGTTATTAAGCAAGCTTTCGGGTTCAAAAAACTTTTGTTTGTTGAATCTGCTGATGACAACTAATGCACGGCTTTAATTTATGTTTAAAAAATATGCAGTGTAGGCCAGCCTGACAGCACTCTTACACACACAAGTATTTCTGGCTGCAATTGGACAAATACAGCACAAATTATGATGGAGGTTGGAATGAGTGGAAAGGAGTGCCATGAGACACGATGTGAAAGGAAGATCCATGATGCAGGAATTAAGAACAATGGATTATTATTATTTTTATTTGAATTTTCTGACTGCAATGGGTTTGCATAGTGGGCACTACATTAAAAAAAATTAGAGTTCAGGACAACTCTTATATTTAATATTTATTTCATTTCTCTCATTTTTTAATTTTTGACTCTTCATGCAATATTTTTTCAAATAAGGATGTGACCAAACACTTCAATTGATTGACTGATTGTAGATTGTGTTTTTCTTCTAAGTGTGTTTCCCACTAAGTACTGCCTGTTTTTCATATCATGATTCTTCACAAACTTCTATCTATTACCATATGTTCTGATGTTCTCATGTCTTACTTTATACACTTGAGACACATTTTAGGATTACAGGATTATCTGTGGTCCTCACCTCTTTTTTTTTTTTTTTTCCTGTTCCCAGCTTTCAAGGCCTAGGTCTTCCTTCCCATATACTCTTCAGATCTTGTTGCCTTTCTGCTGGCTACGTGGCTAACCTGCTTGTGCTTGATTGATGTCATCTTTGACTTTGCCTCACCTCTTTATTTTTTACACGGTCTTTCTTGTAACTCTACAAATCACTTCTGCGTCCTCATTATCCTGAAACTCACCATGGACAAATGTTGTTTCTTCATTGCATAGCATTCTAATCCATGCATTGGTACTGGATTTACCACTGTCTTCCCCCCTTCAAATGAATTGGCATACTGCTCTCCTAAACCACGCCACTCACTTCTATCCCTTTGTCTGTGGCTTATTTAGTCTGTTCCTGATTTGTTGATCTCTTAATTTTCCTGTGCAAGGTACCTCAGATACTTGAATTTACACACAAATGAGTGTCCAGTGCTACTGGCGTGTTCCCCTTGCCAGTGCCGGAAAATGTGCATGTTATATGTGACATTTTTTTCTTGCTGATGTATAGATTATGACTTTCCGGGATATGATTCCATGTGTCCAAGTCACTCTCTACCTATTCTCTGCTTTTTGCAATCAAGGCCAGGCAAAAATATCCTTTCAAATGTCCTTGGTGAGTTTATCCAGGATTACTACAAACAGGAATGAGCTTAATGCTGACCCTTGATAGACACCAATGATTACTAGAAACATAAAAAGAATATAAAAGAGAATGGAAAGAGCATGAACAAAACAGAGAGTCTACTGATTCCTCTTTAGATCTTTGCAATGAATTAAAATCTACTACACAACTACACAACTCTAAATAAGTTCACTACACAACTTATTGAAAAATATAACTTACTTTGTCAACCAATATAAATTTACCAAACAAAGTACTAGCCCGGCTCCCTTGCTGAGCAAATAATTTGGAAAATCAATTATCAAAAATGTATCGACAAATAGAAATATTGCAAAACATTTCAGATAAATGATGTGACTAATGATATTCAAGTTGTTCCATCATTTTATATGTGAACTAGCAATGTCTGAATTATTTATTTATGACAGGACGGTGTCTTATATTTCTGACATAGGGGGTAAAAATATGATCATGTATTACCCTCCACAGACCACTTTGTCATGAATCATAATGCATTAAGGGGTACAGAAGACTTACCAATGCTACTATTCCTTCTACATTGCTAGGCAGGGAGGGATGAGAATTAGAAAAACCAAATATTGCCTGCCTCAAAAGATCAAAAACCATAAGCCAGGCTTCAGAAAACCTTGAGAATTCACCAATAACCGTAGGCATTTTTAATCAAATTATGTTGCTGATTTTGTCATTTAACTTCGTAATTCTTCTCTAAATTCTACCAATACTCTTATGTCTGTATGTGATCATTTCAGGTTGACAATTTAACTGTTAATGGACCAAAAATGTATGCCTCAGAATGTGTCTTCACTTTCCGTGTATTCACTGCCAGGGTAGGGAAACTCATCCATTTCCTGTTCCTGTCCTGACTTCCCCTCCCACTTTCCCACTTTGTTCCTATATTCTCCTCCTAGACCAGGGAAGTACAGCAGAACTGCAGAATAAACAATGAATACCCAAGAAACAGAAGCTACTCTCCCCACGCATGAACTCTTCCAAGGATAAACATTTATATACAAATTTATGGATGCTGCAAAGATCTTCCATTATAAGAATGTTTTCATAACATCAGGCACTTTGTTAAATGCTTAAAAACACACTCCGGTAGACACAGTGCAGAAATTATATTTATATTCCTTAAATTGTTTTAAATAAATAATTCTCATATATTCAAAACATTTCAAACATAATTTAAATTCTAATTAAATTCCAAATTCTAATTTCTTTGCCTAATTCTGATTAACTACACACAGATGTTAATTAACCATGAATCACAGTAAATTATTTAACTAAAAATCTGTATAATAATTGTAATTAATTGGCCAACTAGGTAAAATGATTACTTTTATTATCCCTCCATCTCACTGCCCTGGGATGTGTCTTCTGCATGGGATGCTGCTGTTCCTGAGCATTTTTCACCTGCTTGGCACATGGCACATTCACATCTCTGAAAAACATACATCACAAGTGTTTGCTTCTTATATATGTGTACCACTATATTTATTTTATTTAAGTTCTTAGAACCGTGTACTTAATACTTCAATTTATCCACATCCTTTTAATGCAAAAATACACTTTCATCATGCTGTGAAATTGTCCTTGTTTTGTTTTGTTTTAACCAAGAGGAAATATCCCTAAGGGAGCATTGTTCATTTGGTACATGAACAAGGCAACATCCCTGCTAAATGATAGGATTGTATCAGTTAGTTTGGTAGTTCATTGATTGGAGGTCTGCTGCATCCTCATCTGAAATGTTCTTCAGGCTATGTACTAGAAAGAGAATTTTAGAATAGCATGGTTTAAATTGGAAAGAAAAAAGACTTTGAAGTAAATGAAAAATGAGTTGAAGAGAGAAAACTATATAGATTATTGTCCATAACATTTAGCATGAATGAGAGACATGATAAACGAAAGTATGCTTACAGCAGACAGCCAAAATAGAATTCAAGATATTCAAAAGGACAGTGGAAGGTGAGACAACCCATTTTTCTTCTGTGACTCCATTACTCAAATGCCTTCAATGCTTTCCTTATTTTCAATGTATCCTCTTTAAGGTTCATATGGAAACCTAAGCTCTTTCACTCTAATTTACCATCTTTTTTATATCTTCCTACTTAGATACCCACTGGTATTGTCCATTCAGTTTCTGATTTGATTTTAGCATCTATTTGCCAATGCTAAATAACAGGGTTTTGCTGGGTTTACTTTGCTGCAGTGGAATTTCCCCCCAGATGAATTCTACAATATTGTCTCAGTTCACATCACAGTTTAAATTGCCTTACAATCCTTATTATTATTATTATTATTCATTTACTTGTTTATGCCATAGTTTTCTAATGCACTTTGGAACTCACAAATAACATGCCATTAAATCTGTAAGGAACAGAATTATTCACTTAAACAAAGACATTGGAAAAGGCATAACAAAAATTCTCAAAGTAATAGTGGTTGAAAAGATTGTATTATTATAATGAAAGACTTATGTAAAGATAGTGATCTGGAAGAAATGTCAAAGGATACAAGGCATTTAAGATAAACTATATGTTTTTTTCTGGTAATCATTAATAAATTGGCCTTTTTTGTATTTTTTGTATTATATGTTAATATTGAGGAAGGAAAGATGAAAGAAAAAAAAAGAATTGGTTATGACCTATTATTATGATGGATTTCTTTACTTACAATCGGAAACTCCTAAGGGTGTGATTTAAAGTATTTCTTTCTTTAAGCAATCCTAAGCTAAGTAAACAAGATAAATTCTATTGGTACCCTTAATAAAGAGAGAATAGGGAAATGCCAGACTTAAGGGAGGCAAAGGGAGAAGTCAGAGTGACACAACAAAAGGAAACGGGCAGGAAAGTGAAACAGGCACAAAGAGAATATAATCATATGGTGCAGAAACACATAGCAATCAAATCATTCCCAAATGGTCCTGACTAGGAACCAGTCCATGATTGTGTGAAGTGCTGTGACTCTGACACCTGGGAGTGGGAGTGAGCAGCCAGTCCAGCATGCTTTGCTGTGGGTGATCAGAGGTGAGTGCTTGCTTTTGGAGTCTCAGGGGCTGGGCGACTTGTGGCTGGGAGCATTTTCACTTTTCCACTTTCCCTTCTCTTCTACACATGAGTTCAGTAAACTTCAAGCGCCTTTAAATGATCAAAAGATGCAGTATGCCTGCATGATGGGAGGGAAGAAGGAAGGGCAGAAGTTCTTGGATCCATGTACTGGGCAGGGCAGGGGGGCATGCTGATGGGCTGTGAGTAGGGAGTGAGGACACAGTTATTAGAGACAAAGTTTGTATTGATCAGGCAGTGAAAGGCAGTTCATTGATAAAAAGTGACAAGCAAAAAGGGTCAAAAAGGAGGAGGGGTGGGCAGGAGAGTTGTGGCTGTGTGTAACCTCCCCACAAACAAACAAATCAAACAGAAAAACTAAACTAAAACAAAATGCATAAAAGGGGGCTCGATTTTCCAAGTGAACTTTTGAACAGTTCCAGCCATCTTGTATATCTGTACTCTTCAGGTTTAAATTGCATTTGAACTTTTCTATGTCCATACCCATAGAATCAGAGAATATCAGGGCTGGAAAGGACATCAGGGACACATCCAGACAAATGTGGACATTTGTTTCCCTGGGGACAAGTAGCAGCAGCACAAGGTGAACTGTAGTCCTACGTGTCCCCAGGGAACGCCTGCGCCATGCACGCTCTGGCATAATTTCATACTTGGTAAGGTCAGAAGGGAACTCAGCAGATCATCAAGTCGGACCCCCTGCCCTGGGCAGGAAAGAATGCTGGGGTCAAATGACCCCAGCTAGGTGATTATATAGTCTCTTTTGAAGACCCCCAGGGTTGGAGCGAGCACCACTTCTCTTGGAAGCTGGTTCTAGATCCTAGCCACCCTGACTGCGAAGTAGTGCTTCCTGATGTCTAGCCTGATCCTACTCTCAGCCAACTTATGGCCGTTATTCCTAGTTACTCCTGGTAGTCCTCGGGGGAACAGGGACTCTCCTGTTCCCTACTGGTCCCCCTTGGCAAGCTTATAAACAGCCACCAGATCCCCTCTCAGCCTTCTCTTGTGGAGGCTGAACAGGTTCAGATCCCGTAGCCTCTCCTCGTAAGGCCTGCCCTGCTGCTCCCTGATCCTGTGGGTGGCCCTCCTCTGGACCCTCTCAATGCTGTCCACATCCCTCCTGAAGTGCGGCACCTAGAACTGGACTCAGTACTCCAACTGCGGCCTGACCAATGTTGCATAGAGGAGGAGGATCACCTCCTTGGACCTGCTGGTGATGCATCTGTGGATGCATGACAATGTGTGGTTAGCCTTACTGACTGTGTCCTCACATTGGCAGCCCATGTTCATCTTGGAATAAATAGTGACTCCAAGATCCTTTTCTGCCTCTGCACTGATAAGAAGGGAGTTCGCCAGCCTGTAGGTATGCTGCTGGTTCCTCCTTCCCAGGTGCAGTCCCTTGCACTTGTCCGTATTGAAACCCATCCTATTCTCATCCACCCACCTCTGTAATCTGTCCAGATCTAGTTGTAGCCTCTCCCTCTCCTCTAGTCCCTCTCCTCACTTCTCCCCACATCTTAGTGTCATCCACAAATTTGAACAAGGTGCTTTTCACCCCCTTGTCCAAGTTGCTGATGAAAATGTTGAACAGTGCGGGGCCAAGGACTGAGCCCGGTGCGGGCCCTCATCCACTGCCCACTCTCTCCAGGTCAAAAATGGCCCATCTACACCACTCTCTGGGTGCGGCCCTCCAGCCAATTTGTGACCCATCTGACTGTAGGCATCGACACCACAGTCGTCTAATTTTTTAGTGAGAATAGGGTGAGAGACAGTGTCAAAGGCCTTCCTAAAGTCCAGAAAGACTACGTCCACTGCAACACCTGCGTCCAAGGATTTTGTGAACTGGTCGTAGAAGGTAACCAGGTTGGTCTGACAGGACCTGCCTCTAATGAACCCATGTTGTTTGCCCACAAGCATAATCACCCCTGCTGATCCCTCGCAGATGTGCTCCTGGATCTTTTCTCAAAGAGCTTTCCCAGGACCGAGGTAAGACTAAAAGGCCTATAGTTTTCTGGGTACTCCTTCCTCCCTTTTTTGAAAATGGGGACCACACTGGTCCTTTTCCAGTTCTCTGGCACCTCACCAGAGGACCACGGGTGCTCATAAAGCTGTGCCAGGGGTCCTGCAATGACCTCTGCCAATTCCCTCAGCACCCTGGGGTGGAGATCATTTGGACCTGCTGATTTAAACATGTCCAGTCCCACCAGAAGTTCCCTGACTAGGTCCTCACTGACCCTGGGCCTGGCTGCGCCTCCCCTGGGTCCGTCCGGAATCCCAGTGGGGGAATGTCTCAGTCCCTGCTCAGAAAAATGGAAGCAAAGAATTTGTTAAAGAGGTCAGTTTTATTGTCTGGTGTGACCTGCATGGAGGCATGCAGCTAGTTACCCTGGGTAGGGTAGAAGAGTCTGGGGCCAGTAACTGTGCTGGCCCCAGTAGCCTTGCCTGGGCTCCTGGGGGTCTCAGGGAGCTGTAGTTGTGGCACTCCTGCAAATGGGATCCTGACCAGCAGATGGAGTGTGGCTCTAGCTGGCCAGGTTCTGGTTTTGGGTGGATACACCTCCCCACTTTTTTTTGGCCTAGGTTTTTTTTACCCTGAGGTTTTCCAGGATGACCGCCCCCCCCCCCCCCCCCC
>NW_005842330.1:1160659-1162499 GCF_000455745.1 Alligator sinensis | reverse complement strand
CCCACACACACACACACACTACAAGGTAGCAGTGCAGGGAATGTCTGCATGTGCATTGTGTGGTGCCATAGATAGGTATGCGGTACCACATACTGTCTGTTTCTGGATGCAGCCCAGGAGGCAATATAGCAAATCCCCTGCTTGAGGTAGGATCATTGCAAGGAATCTATGGGCAATATCATCTCAAGAAATCTGTTGTGAAGCACCTTGAGGAAAACAAGGTGAAGGAAAACAACCCATCTTGGATTCACCAAGTGCAAGTCATGCCTGACCAACCTCATTTCCTTCTATGATAAACTGACAGGCTCTAAGGTTGTGGGAAAAAACAGTGGATATGATATACCTTGACTTTAGCAAGGCTTTTGACGCTGCCTCCCATGATAGTAAAAAGCTAAGGAGATACAGATTAGACAGGAGTACTGTAAGGTGGATACATAAGGAGTAGTCCTCAATAGTTCAATGTCTAGTTGGAAGGAGGTATCACGTGGGTTTCCCAAGAGCCTCTCCTGGATCCATTATTGTTCAACATCTCCATTAATCATTTGGCTGATGGGATGGAATTCGCACACACAGCAAGTTTTCAGGTAGCATCACATTAGTTGGAGTTGCAGACACTAGGGTGGGCAGGGCTAGGATCCAGAGTGACCTTGATAGACTGGAAAAATTGTCCACAATCAATTAGATGAAATTCAACAAGGACAAGTGCAAAGTCCTGCACTTGGGATGGAATTGTTGGAGGCACAAATACAAACTGGGGAATAATTGGTTAAGCTGTAGTACTGCAGAGAAGGACCTTGGAGTTCTAGTAGACTACACATTGAATATACACTAATAGTGTGTACTTTTTGCAAAAAGGTGGGGGGACAGGAAGAGCCAATAGCATATTAGGTTGTATTAACAGAGTCAGTTGCAAATCAAGGGAAGTGATTCTTTCACTGTACTTGATACTGGTGAAGCCTCATTTGGAGTATTCTGTCCAGTTATGAGCTCCATACTTTGAGAAGGATGTGGACAGATTGTGGAGTCGAGCAGAAAGCAACAAGAATGATTAGAGGTCTGAGAAGCATAATTTTTGAGGAAAGGCTGGAAGACTTTGGGCTATATAGCCTGGGCAAGAGATGTCTGTGGAGGGATTTGATAACAGTCTTCAAATACCTTAAAAGTTATTATAGAGAGGATGGAAATGAGCTTTCTTTTCTGTGGACAGGACTAGGAGTAATAAACCTAAGCTGAAGCAGAGAAAATATAGGCTGGAGATTAGCAGGAACTTTCTGACTATGGCAGTAGTCAGGCATTGGAACAAGATGACTAGAAAAATTGTGGAATTTCCATTCCTGGAAATGTTCTATAGCAGGTTGGGCAGACACTGGGCTGGGATCATTTAGTCATGTTGCTGCTGCCTTGAGCAGGAGGCTGATCCTACCAGGACCAGGAGGCTTGATGACCTTGTGGGGTCCCTTCTAGCGTTACTTTCCTGTGATCCCTATCTAAATCATTCTAGACAGATTTTTTTTCTAACTTATTCTTAAAAATTTCCGAGACAACTCTCATATACAGGTACCAGGACCAATGCCCAAAACATCAAAAATACCCCAACTTGCTACAGGTAAAGCAGGGGGACAAGGGCAATATCCTGTCAATGAAAAGACAGTAAGTTGTTTGCTAAAATATGCTCAAGAGATCAGTCATAATATATAAAAGAAAAGAAACACTGAAAATAATAGTAGATAGGCAATTGTCAGAAAGATTGAAGAATGTTCATGGTTGCCACTGGGACCGTCCTGTATTGTAATAAAAGTAATTCTCTTTATGCAAGATAGAAGTATTTATCATGTTTGTT
>NW_005842330.1:1157757-1160648 GCF_000455745.1 Alligator sinensis | reverse complement strand
TTCAGCAGGTATGAAGTATGTTCAGCTTGTTTTATCCTCATCTTTTTGTTTTAATATTTTGAGTGATAGCCTTTTGCTAGTGTAATCCCATGATAAATAAAGCATCTGTAATCTTTACCTGTACCTGAGTTACTATTTTTAATTCATTTGTCCCTTCAATTTACAAGATGTGTTATGAAGTCTGAATTAACATCAGCTACTGTGTTTTGTGTCACTGGTTTTCATGGCTTGAGGAATAGTGTGATTATAAAAAATTACAAATTTTATATGCAGAACTTATCAATCATTTCTGACATTTTTTTTTTTTTTTTTTACTATTTTAAGTTATTTGTTATTTCATTGCAAAGAGCTATAAAAGGTAAAAATAGACCTAGCTATATTCACTATGCAATTAATAATAACTGGCAGTGCAGGGAGAAGAGACCATAGAGATCAAAACCTATTTGTTCACCTAATAAAAGGAACATGTTATCTGTCTTGTTCACTTTAAGAACAGTATGGCATCTAGCAGCTCTTGCAACATTCCTCAGTCAATTTTGAAGTCTCTTCTACTCACAGCCAACTAAGCAGCCAACTCCCATATTTTTCTAAGTCAGGTTCACTTCTTTTTCTTTGAAAGAGAATAGAAAACCATATTGCCTGGTAGATCTCAGCTGGGCCCTGTTCCTTGAGAGTGATTAAGAGAATAAGCTTTTTGTCCTCTGTTTTCTCTTTCGGGGAGCGCTTCTCTTCAATTGAAAGAGGATGGGTCAAAGCTACTGCTGCTCACCAGCATTTCTCAATCAGGTCACCTTTTCTCCTTTTGAAAATCCAGAGAAGAATGCTGCCTCGGCTGCCAGTTTCTCTTGAAGGTCTTTTTTAATGCTATTTCATTAAAAAAAATGATTATATCTCAGGGTATAGTAATCACTATAAGAGATGTCAAATCATGGAATTGCAGTACACTTTTATTTCTCAACTAAAATTGTGATCTTTTATAAGGCCTCCTACTTTGGGATAGTCAGTGTTCTGTGACTGGTACTCACTCTTTCTAGTTTTTAAACTGCTGTTCACCTCTTCTTATTTACTATGTCCCTCTATATTTTCCTTTTCCTGTCTTCCTTGAAAGTACATAAATAAATGCAACTATTCCACAGTGATTTTCCATCAAGATAATCAACGTTTCAAATCTGGTTTGAATAATTAAAGACAGCATAAAACAACAAACAGTGTTTGGGCATCAGAATAATGTTTCAGGCACCAGAGTTGCACAATACAGATAATAAAATGATGTAATCAGTCCCCATTGTTATGTTCTGTTGTAAAACATATTTCAGGAACAAAAAGGAACATTTAAAAAGACTTAAGGTAATAATTAATCTACTTCAGGGATGTCCTCCTCATCTGGTCCCATGGGGCAGATAAAAGATGCAAGGCAGCCCTGCCTTCTGCATCGGGCCCATGGGCCTCCTCTGCACTCCAGATACTGGATACAGTATCAACTCTGGCCAGTCAGGGACACGCACTGCATCTGGCACCTACCCCAGGCTGGCCAGAGCAGGCAACATGTGCAGCACAGTCCTGGACCAGGCAGAGTGAGCACTGGAAGCACCTGGTGGGGGATTTCCGACTGGCATGCAGCATGCACACTGTGTGGCATGTGAGTCAATTCAAGACTGAGGTCCAACACTGGGGACTAGATGATGGGGATTCATGGGCTGAATCCAGCCCACAGGCCCTAACTTTGACACCCCTGGTCTACTTGGTCCTGTTGTGTGCAACCCTAGATTTTAGTGGTTACTGTCCTTATAGCAGTAATGTAGAGAAAACAAGATGGATTTCATTATAACCTCTCCTGCAGTGATTACTGAATCAAAGCTTTGATTTCTCCCTCCTTTTGTTAATTTACTGCATGTACTTGATATTTATCACTTAAGTCGGTTATTCCCTTGTTACAGGGAGTCCTGTTTCCTGGCACTAAGAACTAATGCATTAGTGCTACTTAGAAGAAATTTTATATGTGAGATACTTTATGGTGAAAGTTGATAGTGAGTTCCTGGAATTTTTCAGAAACATTTTTAAGACTGCTTATAAATTTTTCATATGGAGCGGATAAAATACACAGTAGACAACCATCCTTTAGTAAATGGGTATATCTGAAAATGTGAAGTTATGATTGTCATATTTTAAAGTGCATGATTTTATGCTGAGCTAGAGGTTGTGCAAATCATTTGTATGTGTATGCTATATCTCGTGATTCTCAGCTATGACAGTGGCACTTTACTCTGAAGGCTTGTTTAAGTCGTCATCCTATTATACTGCAATGGCTTTGGCAAGTTGCAGTATAACCCCAGCTTCAGATTTCTGGGTGCAATGTTGGGGGTTCATCTGCTATCACAGAAATCTTCTCTATTCTAGTGACCCTTTTACATTATATTCTTGATGCATGATAACATAAATCATGAATTCCTCGGGTTGAAGGAACTGTAGAGCAGCTAAATACAGCAGCATCAGCCTCCGTAGCCACAATAATGGGCCTGTGTTGATGCTGGTATGATTGTAATGGCATGATTTCATCTGTCAGTTCTGTATGAATGCGCATAATGTCAGCCATACGTGTCTGGCTAAACTGGGCAAGGATTAGCCCTGTTTACTTAGTGAACCTCCTCAGGTGAACTAAGTTAGATTGGGCCAGCCATTTTTTACCCAATCTAAACTCCCAGAACTTTTGCACGGTTTAGCACTGTGATCAACTTAACCTAGTTAGATTGATCCAAGTGTAACGTCTGCACATACCTTTGGTGTTTGATTTGTTCTTCTGAACACCATAGATTCATAGATTCATAGATGTTAGGGTTGGAAGGGACCTCAATAGATCATCGAGTCCGACCCCCTGCATAGGCAGGAAAGAG
>NW_005842330.1:1133458-1157487 GCF_000455745.1 Alligator sinensis | reverse complement strand
GAATTGCACACAGTACTCCAACTGCGGTCTGACCAGCTCCCGATAGAGGGGAAGTATCACCTCCTTGGACCTATTCGTCATGCATCTGCTGATGCACGATAACGTGCCATTGGCTTTTTTGATGGCTTTGTCACACTGCCGACTCATGTTCATCTTGGAGTCCACTAGGACTTCAAGATCCCTTTCCACTTCCGTGCCACCCAGCAGGTCATTCCCTAGGCTGTAGGTGTGCTGGACATTTTTCCTCCCTAGGTGCAGCACTTTGCATTTCTCCTTGTTGAACTGCATTCTGTTGTTTTCTGCCCACTTGTCCAACCTGTCCAGGTCTGCTTGCAGCTGTTCTCTGCCCTCCAGCATGTCCACTTCTCCCCATAGCTTTGTGTCATCCGCAAACTTGGACAGAGTACATTTCACTCCCTCGTCCAAGTCACTGATGAAGACATTAAAGAGTATCGGTCCAAGGACTGAGCCCTGCGGGACCCCACTGCCCACACCCTTCCTGGTCGAAACCGACCCATCCACCACGACTCTCTGGGTGCAACCCTCTAGCCAATTTGCCACCCACCGGACTGTGTAGCCATCCAAGTCACAGCCTCTTAACTTGTTCACCAGTATGGGGTGCGATACTATATCGAAGGCCTTCCTGAAGTCTAAGTATACGACATCCACCCCTCCTCCTGTGTCCATGCGTTTTGTAACCTGGTCTTAAAAAGAGACTAGATTGGTCAGGCACGATCTGCCTGCCACGAACCCGTGCTGGTTTCCCCTCAGCATAATTTGTCCTGTCGGGCTCTCGCAAATGTGAGCCTTGATAATTTTTTCAAAGACTTTGCCAAGGATGGAGGCGAGACTGACTGGCCTATAGTTGCCCAGGTCCTCCTTCCTCCCTTTCTTGAAAATGGGGACCACATTGGCCCTTTTCCAGTCCTCCGGGACTTGGCCCGTGCGCCACGAGTGTTCAAATATTCCCGCCAGTGGCTCTGCAATGATGCCGACCAGAAGGACTGCTGAAGTGACTGCTTGAAAGGAGGACATTTTAAGATCGTGGAGATGTTATCTGAATTTATTAAGATCCCTGAATGAAGTTATACAGAAGCCTTACAGTGGAAAGTGATGATTAAACTCATTTTCTTGGGTTCAATGCTTCTCTTTTAAAGTTTGTCTGTTTTGTTTTTTTTTCTTCTGAGAGTTAGGCCTGCAAACACAATCTGGGATCTAAAAACCATGTGGAACTTGCTGCTTCAAATTTTATCACTAGTATTAATATATGTGCAAATATAATTTTAGTTAATAATTGTGTCAATGATGCTTAAGTAAGAATAAAATGTATCCAAAATACGTTAAAAAAAATGTTCATATTGATTTTCCAAGAGTAACAACTTGGTTCTGTCACTGTGGGATAGATTATTTTTACACAGACGTGATTAGTGCTGTGCTTCTGACCTTCCCATAGCATTCTTTCCTTTCCATTTCCCCCTTGCTTCAAGGAGGTATAATTATTCTTTAAACATATTGCTGTAGCACCTAGAGATGAGCCAGGTCAAGCCATGTTGCTTTAGGAGTTGAACAAATACATAGAAGATGATAGTCCCTTCCCAAAAAATAAAAGGTGAGACAAATAAGTAGATGGGACAAGAATGTTAGTCACTATGGCTAGGTACAGATGTTTAGATTATCTACTTTAAGTGTGCAGAAAGTACATTACAGCTGTAACAGAACAGACATTCATGGCTCTTAGAGAGCTTTAAAAATGGTGGATCATGCTCTAAATTAACCATTCTGTTAGAGCATGCTGCTGCTTGGCTAGAGAGGCTGAAGGGACACAAAGCCAAGACCCCTTTCCCTTGTAGTCCTCCTGGCCAGGCAGTGGTGCACCACTGCTCCAGGTTTTCTATGGGGTCAAAGAGCCCAGACACCTTCCCCCACAACTCCTCCTGGGCTTGCCAAGAGTGCTGCCTAGCCAGGGGGGCAGAAGGGAAAGGGTCTGGGGTCCTTCTCCCCACAGCAGCCCTTGGCCCATGGTGTGGCACTGCCTGGCTGGGACTGCTGTGTGGGAAAGGGCCCAGGGTGTCTCACCCCCCCCCCCCCGCTGACAGTCACCAGCTGGTGGGAGGGGGGAAGCTGGGCTGAGAAGAGGGGCCATGCTGGCAGCTTCCTGGGAGGTGTGCAGGAACACCCCCAGCAGCTAGTGTGGGCAGACCACAGCCCCCCCACCCCCCACCCCCGCCAACACACACACGCACACCAAACAGTGAATGTCTGTTTGGTCTGCTAGCACTTCAACTTATAGTGCTTTAAGTAAAACATGATAGAGCAGTTGCCTTGGGGACTTTCTGAATGCCTGTACTTAGCCCATGATACTGAAAAAGAAGGGGTTAATAAAGTGGTACAGCATGTATGCCATTTGTAGCCAGTTAGGAGGTTCAATCGTAACTCCACACATACCATACTATTACAAGGGGCAGCTTCTTGTCTCTTTAAAGAAGAGGTTTGAGAAGTAATGTGAAAGCAGCAAAAAAATGATAGTATTACAGATTCTGATTGGGAAAATAACCATATAATCATATGCTACCTACTTATATCTCTTTTGTGCTAGGGACTGAGCAGGTTGGGTGTCCATTGCCTAAATGTGTAAGAAGCTCTGTCTGTGGCATGTACTGTAAGTTACAGTCTAATCTTGGAGGAAGCAAATGTGACTCTGAATATGAACATGAAGCCTGTCAGCCATTTATAAAGGCACTGTGCCTTTCTAGGATGATGAATATTCCAGATATTAATCTGGCCATCCATCTATGCTTATATGGCCCTCTTGGGTACTTTACAATCATTAACATATTTCATACTCAAAATATGCTTGCAAAAAATGTTGTCTAAAGGAATCTAATATCATTAACATTATTTAACTTTGGTAATGCCTGAGTCAAGACAAAAGTTTAGAATCTTAACTCCATTTTATGTTGTGAAATGTTTGTTTATTGCTGACAATATGAAATATTAATATTGCAAATGCAAATCAGTTAAGGAATTGAGAGGCTAAATGTAAGATGAAAAAAGAAAAGTTTCCATTTTTTCATACCTGAATAAAAGGAGCAGACTGTTAAACAAGCTTGAAAACTTGTGAGGGAATTATAGTTATGCTTTTGTACCTGCAATTAATATTGCCAGTTATGTGTAGAAGGAACACTGAGCATTTCTATTAATTCAGCATTTTTCAAGATTTTGCTTTTGATGTGAACTCGCCTTGATAATCTTGTGAGCTTTTAAAAATCATATTCTTTAACAAAAAAAAAAAAGAGATTTGTAAATTTGGCTTAATTTACCCTAAATCCTTTAATAATTCATCTAACAGCATAGAAGTGGTAATTTTGCTATTTCTAGAACATTTATGTAACTGAATTGAGTCTGAAGCATTATACTGAGTCTTTGGAAAATATTGTTGTGCCACTAGCTAACAACCTGCAGCTCAGCTGAAATGGTCTACTGCAGAGATAAATAGGTCAGGTGGGAGTAAAACAAAATATTTAATAAAAGAAGGAAGCAATCCTGCTATCATTGGGCTGGACCTTAAATTAACTCTTGCCATGTAAACAAACTTTAAGATATGGGAAATCTTCTATTACACAAAATGTGTTTTCTGTACAGGCGCTAGAAAACTAGTTCCCAGACCAGCCTTTACACCACTTGAATAATAATCTGTATTTTCTATCATATATTCCCTAGCATTCTCCAGTGCCCCTTATTGTTTTTATTCAGTACTTACATTACTGTAATACTGAGAAATCCCAAGCAGGAATAGGGACCTAATACTAAGCACTGTACAAACAAGTACTAACACGTGGCTCCTACCATGAAAAGCTTATTGCCTAGCATCATGATTACCCTGTAATCCAAAAATATGATCGTAGCTTGCATAGATAATTAAAGACTATCTAGCTCAGATACTGATAACTGTGTAAGCTTGATAGCCCAAGACTCGGGGTGGACTTGATATCCAAGTATTTATCCAGTGACGTGATGCTACTGTAAAGTAGTATTAAGCTACTGTGCAGTAGCATCACAAAAAGGGCATTCACCGGCACCTTATACAAGAACTAAATAGATGCATAGTAACCACTGTGCAGTAATATCTCATACAGATACAGCCAGAAGCAATTCAGTTTTTGATTATGCAAAGATTTATTTATGTGAGTAACTACACAGTTGGTGCGTCTACATGTGCAATTAATGCACCTGAACTTACTGTGTAGTAAATTCAGGCTCATTAAACTTTGTCTGGGAACACATCTATATATGCACCCATGTCAGATGCAGATTTGCAACCAACAGGAGCAGACTAGTTGAGAGCTGCTCCTGCCCTGCTGTGCTGCCCTGCAGCAGCCAGAGGGAGATCCAGACTCCTCTTGGTGCCAGCCCCAGGCTGGCAGGGGTCACTGGGGAGCTCTGAGCTGGCAGGGGGCTCCAGGGGCAGGCCCAGGCTGGCAGGGGGCACAGGGGTCAGGCCTGGACTCCAGGAGGTGGGGGAAGCTGTCCCAGGCTCACCTTCCAGCCACTTGGAGCTTGGGGTCTGCTGCAGCCATTGCTACTGGGAGGAACATGTGTGGGTCTGAACCACCAGATGGGGAGGCAGGGAGTGTGGCACCTGTACTGTACCTGACCTTCCCCAGGAGCTGTGATTTCCCCTGGGAGTTGTGATCTCAGTGGCAGCGGGGCCTGGAGTTTCCCCATGATGTCCTGCAGTCAAGGTGGAGGCATTGGGTGCAAGGCAGCAGGGATCATGCAGCAGACCCAGGGCTGGGAACTGTTTTCACATCATTGAATGGCCAATTCTATCCTCATCTGGGCTGTCTGGGCCCCCTTTCCCCTGCAATACTTGGAGTAATGGCAGAATCCAGCCTGGCCTGTCACCAGCCATGCCTGGCTTTGGGGCTTCTGCGGAACAGGGGTACATGCTAGCATGCCTCTGGGCCTGCCACCCCCTGCATGGTTACCATGCCAGTGTGGGGCTGCTCCCAGTGTACCTGGGGAGCTCTCAGAAAGGAGCAGGCAAGCTCTGGTGTGCCCAGCCCCATGACCCTGTGCCTGCCTACTCCTTGCTTTCTACCTCGGAGCACATGGTTCTCTAAATTAATATTAGCAAAAACACAGGAGATTATTGTGCAAATTGCACTTTAATTTTATGAAGCCAGGTTTACTATTCATACAGTCCTTACTGTGGCATGTAACATCTTTCATAATAGTGTCACCTTCAAGAAGCTAGTCGTAGCAATGAAGTTTCCATTTAAGAATTCAGAGAGTACTTTCAGGGTACTGGATGATTTTGGATATGTTCTCTGCAAATCATTTTTGGATACATTTGAAAAATAAACAAGATATATATATATATATCACTGCAGATATGCACATTTGTTTTACTATTTCTCATAAAAAATAGATAACAGCAAAAGATTGTTCTCCATCTTGGGATTTTTTGAGTGCACAGAGTGCCTTTATTTTCCTTGGCTATACAGTACCTAGTATAACACTTGAAATAAGTGAGGAAAAATACCCAGTGAGGTTTCTTAATGTTTACTGTTCTACAAACAGCTAAATCAAGGGGCAGATACTTAGTTTTTTTTAGTTCTGAATTGTGTATGTAAACCCTTCTATTCAACAGGCTTAGACCCACTTAGCCACACGTTACCTTCCCTAGCCAGGAAAAGACAGAACAGTAATTTGTAAATTTTCAACTTTTGCCCCAACTCTCTTGGTTGCTCTATTTCTTTTATAAATGAATGTGAATACATTATGTGTTCTAGGAAACTCCTAAGCTCTGAAGGCCTTGCTGCACAATAGTCCTTTAAACTGGGCTCTGCAGACTCTGCCAGCATATTGTTTGAAGTTTCTGTGGCTTGTGGAGAAGTCAGTCTTTACTAGCAGAGCTAGTAAATGAAAAGAATAAATTTTAAGAGCAAAGTTTGTCTTCTGGTTCTCCATTACTATTGCTACCTTCAAACAAACTTTTCAAAGGCCCTTTGGGGAGGAAACATCAGCACTGACATTCTTGGTAAACTGAATGGCTCAGAGGGTTTCATTTCTTCCACAGCCATATGCTGTCATGGAAGCCTATTTTACAGTTACCTGATGTTAATTAACACCCCTTTTGCCAGTTGCAGCAAAAAAGCTAATGACAAGGTTGCAGTACAATGGGGTTCACTCTTTTTTTTCCTCTCATACTGTACCCAGTTCACGGATAAATAGTAAAATTCTGTTTTTATAAATGCCATTCTCATGCCTTGCAGAAAACTTGTATTCATGATACAAAACAAGAAAGAAAGGTTTTTTAAAAGAACCTATTTAGAAGAGGAAGAATAGCCTACTGCTTCTGCTTTACTGCTTCCTTCAGTAGTTTCCTATCAAAATGTTTCTTCTCTTTTGACTCCTAAATGACTCTTTATGTCTATATTTAATATTCTATGTTGGCTTTTGTGCTTTTGTGCAAGAAATAAGATTACTAAACACAGTATAAACATATACTATAAGAGATTGTGCTGTGAAATGAATTTGAATGCAGTTTAAATACAGTGTCAACATAAAAATAAAATGCCCCAAGGATATTTTTAGGTGAATTCTGGCCTCTCCATGATGCACAGATTTGAGATTTTAGAATAAAATGTGTGGTATTCTTCAAATTGAATCCAAGACTTGCCTTATGGAATGTAGGAACAATTTGGGCGAAAGTTGTAGCCTCCCATCTCCTGGGAAACTTTCAGTTTGATCCCTACAGCTCTTACCTTAGTTTGGCTGAGGGTACATCTACACCAGATGCTTTACTGCACGTTAGACTAATCTAGTACACAGTAAAGCATCAGTATCTACACGTGCACAGCATTCCTGTGCATTAGATTGGTCTAATATGCCATTTGCTAGTACCAGTACATACAGGTACTAGAAATCAGCGCATTAAAGGAAAGGCAGTCCTTGGAATTACGACACAATTGGTTCCTGAAAACCGCGTCTTAAGTCAAAACAATGTAACTTGCAATTAATTTTCTCATAAGAAATAATGTTATAAATAGAGGATTGGTTCCTGAACCAAGGCCCAATACCCTATTTTCACCATAACTACCCCAGAATTTTGTACTTGAACAATTATATATGAGTAATACAGCTACATTAAAGTATTTATATTGTAAATAACAATCATATTGATTTGGAAAGACTTTGATTTGGAGGTGACTTTGCTGGACTTTTTGAAGGGTTCTTCGCTGGAGTCTTCTCAAGAGTCTTGGCTGCAGGTTTTTTCTGGAGTTTTGTCTGCTTTCTTAAAGAAAGTGTCCAAGGAAGTTTGGGGAGATATTCTCCAGGGTGACTCAGTGAACTTATTTGCTGGCGTGGCATTACATCGGATCAAGCGTAGTAAAATCAAAACTGACATTATAAAGTTGAAACAGGGTGTCAATTTATAAACGTTGCAAGTGCGAAACATTGTAACTCAAAACATTGTAAGTCAAGGACTGCCTGTAATGCACCAAAGTGCATGTGTAGATGCTAACCAGGAGCAAATTTCTTCTGGTCAGCCTAGGCAGCAGGGGGCAGGGAGGGCAGTTGCTTCCCAGCCACGTAGAGATTAGGACCTGTCCTGATCCCTGCAGGGCTGGGAGAGCTGTCCTAGTTGCTGGGCAGCTGCCTCCCATCCACTTGGGGATCAGTATCTGTCCCAATCTCCATGTAGCTGGGAGGCAACTGTCTGGAAGCCGGGACAGCTCTCCTTACCCTCTGTGGCCCTCTGCTGCCTAGGCTGACTGGAAGCAATTTGCTCCTGGTCGGTATCTACACAAGCACTTCGACACTACATTCTGAAAACACCATTCAATTCAGGAAGATACATAGGAGAAAGGGTTGTCTTTCATATTTGTCAAGAGGCAGAACAGTTACTGAATTCTGCTGCTCCATAATGAGAGTGTGTGCTGCTTGGTCACCCCAGAATGAATTTGGGGAGCAATCTGGCTGCCTGAGGACTGTAGACAGGCAGTGAGCCTGCTAGGCCTCAAGCGCAAATGAAACCTCAGACATAAATCATGTCCACAAACTGTATGTCCCCCCTCTCATCTCCAAAACAAAACACCTAACAACAGAAGCCTGTTAGTAGAGGAGAGCTATTTGAAAAGGGAGAGTTTGGGACATGGTCAGAGACCTCAGCAATTGCTTTAAATATACTAGCATTTGTATATTTATCCTAGCCAAAACTCTGAATTTCAGTCTGCCTAAAACAGCTCATTTAGGAGGTGAGGGTAATCCAACAGATTCTTGCTTTCTGTTACTAGGCAAAATTGAAAAAGAAATATAATATAAGTTAGATTTTTATCGGTGGGCTATAATACCAGAAGAAGAATGAACTTGACAACTGTTTTAACAACCCAAATATTTATGTGTCTACTTGGTTAATGTCCAAAGTCAATATTTGTTAAGTTTGATTGATAAAAATATGCACCCTCATCAAGGTCAAATTAATTTGTGGAAATTTCCTTTTGCTTACTAAGCTTCTTATGCAGAGAATCCCTGTCAGGCCTTGTTAAAGCTGCATAGGCATTTTCTCATTTAAATTATGATTATCTTCACACTTCCAATATGCATACTGCCTCATTTGAATGTGTCTTTTAAAACATGCCTAGGATTGGGTTTCAACTAATATAGGTATTGGACTTCCTGACCTGACCTAATTTACTAATACTGATGGCATTTGAAGACTTCATTTGGTAATTTTATTTAAGGCCCTTGTGATAGACTCATCTTACACCTGTATAGCCATATCCATTCATCACTTACTTCAAGAATGAAGCAGAGATTCTATCTGATTGTTGGGACTTACTGGCTTAATTAGAATTAAAACTGAGGTTCTCATCATGTGTTTCAGCCAGCAGTGTCATCTTAAATCATGGGTCCTCAAAGCCAGGGCCTATAACATGACATAAGGACAGCCATTTACTGTGACAGAACATAGATCCATCTTGCCCAATCTCCTGTGTCACACAGTGGGAGAGAGCGAGTCCTGAAAGAGAATGAACTGGGTATGACCAGGATATTTTCCACTGTTCTTCTCACACTTGCAACCTTTAGCACATAAGGGCAAGGAAGTTCTGATTCAGAGTCTGTACCCCTAACTCCGACATTCAATAATTACTGATACACCTTTCCTCCAAGACTTTGTCCACAGTGACCTGTGGCAACGAGTTCCACACTTTAATTACACATTGAAAGAAATTATTTTTGTTAGTTTTAAACTTACTACCTACTATTTTCATTTTGTGACCCCCTAGTTCTTGTATTGTGAAAGATCATAATAAAACCCATTTTTACTTTCTCTTTACCATTAATTATTTTGATAAACCTTATCATGTCATCTCTTTCCTAAACTGAATAGGCCTCTGCTCATATGGAAGCCCCGCCATACTACTAATCATCCTTGTTGCCCTTTTCTGTACCTTCTCTAGTTATTCTATATCCTGTTGGTGTGGGGTCCCACTTGAAAAGCCCCCTAAGATCCATCAGCCTTTAAAAAAAAAACAAGACCAAACAAAAAGTGTGTGTGACACTTGCTCCTGCACAAAGCGTAACCAGAAAGGGGGCAAAAGGACAGAGAACAAGAGCATGAGAACACAAACATACAAAAATGCAAATGCATGATGATATGAAATGCCACATACATCCACACACACTCAATAACAGTCATGTGATTAAATGTATAGAGACCCCTCCCCACCCTCAATCAACACTATGTCCAGGGCCTCCAGAGTCCTTAAAATGGCCCTATCAGACTGATATGTCTGTAGTGTCTAGATTCTCTGTTGGATAGCAAGTCTCTCTCCAAGTGCATATCCTAAATGATGATGTTTTCCAAAGTTCTTAAGAAACAGTTATTTTTACAAATCTAAAAAAAAAAGGCATATGTATACATCTGAGGACCTTTATTTATTTTTTTTAAGGATTTATGACATCCAGAAAATGAAATACAACTTATTGTCATATCCCTTCTTGATTAATATGCTGGATATAATTTCAAACAGATAAGCCATGAAATATAGTTAGTGAAGCTCATTTTTTAAACTTATCTCCTATGCTAGATATTGCCAAAAAGATGTAGTTGGAATGCATAACTTTCATCTAAATGTATTTATTTTGGAAATACTATTTGAATGTCTTAGTTACCCACTTCTTTCATGACTTGGCAAGTGTAGATTTTTACCCCCTCCAAAATGACCTTGTAGGCTCATTTCAGAATTCATTTTACCTTCAATAAATCACCATGGTTGCTTTGCTTATAAGCATAGCATTCTCCCATTCCAAACCTAATCAAAATGTAGCTTTTCCTTTAACCACAATTTTCAGCTCTGACATGGGTCATGTGATGCTCCTGGAAGCTGTGGAATAATAAAAATCTAGCACCACCCAGTAATCATACTTAAACTAAATCCTTAGTTCCTTGATGTGGGCCAAATACCACAGACCTTTGCAGCCCAAAGCTAATGGGATTTGGATCTAGAAAATACTGGGTGTATCTACACATGTAATTAATGTGACAGAATGAATTCTGGAGCTCTTCGAGCTGGAGTCAACTGCTCCCAGGTGCAGTATCTACTTCTGTGCCCAGAACAGCAGCAGTTTGAGGTGGTGTAGAGCAACCCCAGACTGGCTGAAGGAATTGGGTAGTCAGCCCCAGACTCAGGGTAGTGGCCTTGGGTGGCAGATGGGCTGGTAGGCCTGGCCCCTGGCTGGCTGGCCTGAGCGAGTGCAATTTGCACCTGGTGGTCATAGTCTATGCGTGCATTTTATTGCACTTAATTACTCCACTGTAACATAGTACTGTCCCTGATAGTAGTATCTTATGGTGGAGTTAATTAGTTTTCTCTGCCCTAATATTAGCACATGTGTAGATGGTGATGCTTTCCTGTGGAGCAAATTAGTCAACTCTGCAGTAAAGCACACAAGTAGATGCACCCACTGAGTTCTGTTTCCATCCTGTATATGGTAATTGATGGCCTTATATGATACGATATGATACAATACACTACAGTAGTACAGTATAGAATGTTACTGTACTACACCACACCATACATATGATACCTGTGGCATATATCACCTATTGAAAAAAAATATTGGAAAATGGAAGTATAGAGGAGAAGAGCAATGCTTATAAGGAAAATTAATGTCAGAATTGGAATAGGAAATAATCTATTATTATATTTATCCAGCATAATAATTTTTTCTCATAGAGAAAGGAAGCACTTGTAACACTGGTGGCACTGACGCCTATGATAGTAAAGATGTCATAACTGAAAAATGGAGAATCTCCCCAGCAACCTTATGTGATAAGAAACTAAATGAAGAGGGTGATTTCTCCTGAAATTCATTGCAGAGGAGAAATTTAGAATGCTTAATGGATGAACTAGTAAAGATATACCTGGGGCAATCATATTTGTTATGACTAAAGGACCAAGCATAATAGATTATATACTAATAGAACGAGCATAAGTATAAATCATTTGAAATTTTACCGTGTGGGGAAAACGAACATTTCCCTCTCTAAAACTTCCATTAGAATCTTATGGGGAACCTTCCCCAAAAACTATACAACTAGCTCCCCAAATTAGAAGCAGTCAATAAAAGAGAATTCAATGGAATAATGAGTTACAAGGAAAAATGTGTTGTTCTATTCAAAAATATTTTCTCAGGCCACTTATCTCATTCTCAAAGTACACAAAGACCAAGAAGCAATTAGTCAATATGAAGCTGTTGTCCCACATTTGGAAAATGCTGTCATAAAAGAGAGCATCTTTGTTGGCAATAGGTAGTGTCAGTAGCAGAAAAACAATGTTTGAAAACTGCTCTAAAGCTAAAGAGTTCTTAATAGAAGCCTTGGAGGAATACAAATCTAAAATGACTGCATTAGCTTCCAACAGATCAAGAAGATTAAAATAGACCATAAAAAATAATAAACAGAAAAAAAAAAAAAACCCAATATCAATCATGCTATGGGAGGAGCTGGCAGCCACAGGGAAACTTAATTATAACTGATATGTTTGGCAAAGTATGGACAAAGGGGCAACCTCATCCCCCAAAAAGTAGCTTAATTTCCAATGCACATATTCCTGAAGATACACGGATCCTGGTTTTTTAAAATAAATTTAACAATGTACAGATGGTGAAGGAAATGGTAGCTTGTCCCTGGAGGAAATTTTATCTGTTAACATACAGGAAGATCATTATCTCATCTCTGAATTTCAAGTAAGATCATGTATATCCTTAGAAAGGATATACATGAGAAGGATATACATGAGACATGGAAAGACCCATGGCGTGGATCTCTTCCCTGAGAAATCTTCAAGAAATTGACTGGTTGTGCCTAGTTTTGAACAAAAAATTTAAAATAATAATTTTAGAGAACATTCATCCAAAGCAGTAGAATGAACATATAGTAGTCACAATTTTTAAAAATAATGATAAGAGAGATCCTGTGTCATATACCCTATTAGTCTTGCATGTATTCCTGCCAAAATATTTGGCAGGCATTTACTTTTTCATCTTCACACACAGCTTGCAGAAAGTAATATTTTGGGAGAAGAGCAGATTGGTATCAGAGAAGGCTATTCCTTTATGGCCTATTGGCTAGTGCTGCACTAGTAAAAAGACAAAATCATTTATCTTGATAGACCTTGATAGATCTAAAGGGGGCTTTGACTCCAGAGACTGATTACAATTATGGAAAAACTGAGAATAACATCAATGGATAAAGCTCTCTCAATTCATTGTTAGTTACTATCCAAATACAGCATCTAGGGGGAGTTATGAGATGCCCTGTGCAATAGTTTCCTAGCTAAGATGGCTAAGACAAGGATGGTTATTTCCTCTGCTACATTTTAATTTACTTGTGAATGATCTAAACCAGGTGCAAAGGAGGAATCAGTTCCATGCACCCATGATATTGAATGACCCTATTTCTGTCTGTCTTTATACAGATGATGCATTAATATTGTCACAATCCCAAATAGGCCTCCAAGGTCTGGGACAGACTTTGCAAAAATCAGTTTGACCCAAGTCAGTTAAGTCTGATACTGCATTCAACCAGGTTTATTTCAAACCAGTTTCAGCCATTTTCAGACTGGTTTATGTATACTGAACAACTGTTCTGTTACAGGTTTAAACCACTTTCTGATCACTTAAACCAGTTTATGTGTAATGTCTGTCCCTAGCCCAAACGTTATTAGATGCTTTTCAGAAGTCTTGCACCTCACATAGCTTGGAAATCAACACAGCTAAATTCAGGGTATTTTTTGTTGTTGTTGTGAATAGAAAGAGGAAACCATTTTTTTTAACAGGAAAAGAAACTAGAGGTGGTGTCTTCCTTTAAGTACTTTTGAATGTATTTGAGCAAAAATCTGAGTTGGACAAAGCACATTGAAAATATAAACACTAGAGCAAAAGAAGCCTTGGGTGGAGTTTTATCCTTTTCAAATAAAATTAATAGAAGAATGGTTCTGGCAGAACTAAAAGTATATACATGTAAGGTAGAGCCCATTTTACTTTGTGGGGCAGAAGTTTGGGGTGCTGACCCTATGGTCCACTGAAAAATTGAAAGATTTCTATTGAACTTTGAAGGTAATTACTTTTTAAGGTGAATGTTATCTCTACTTTATTCTACAATAAGGCTGGGGTGAGGAGAGGGGAGGGAGGTACACTCTGCACTCTGAAGCCAGTCTTACAAATGTGTACATGGACAGAACTACGATTTTGGAAAGCGGGGTGCAGATAGTGTGGCATATCATTACATATAACACAACACACATTTTTCTCCAGTTAAAATGAAACTAGATGCTTTTACTTGCATGCTTGGGGTGTAGTCCTATATTATTCAGTTTAAGATCAAAGGAAATATCACTATTTAAGGGTGCACTCTTTGCTTGATTATATATAAAGTTTAAAAATACACAACTAGGCAAAATATAGTAAACATGTTCAAAAGATATTGTGTCATTAGTCCTATAGTTAATATAGTTAAATGTACATCTCTTATTCAGATTCCTAAAAAACCAATATATAGCCTTCTTGAGTATCTTGATAGTGCCTTCAGTTCTTCACTGTCTCTCTGCTTAAAGCTTTTAACTAGAGGCCAAAACAGTCTGCAGGGCTGTGAAATGAGAGAGAGACATTATCAGGAATGGCTGACAGCAAAATTGCAGGAAAAAGGGATAGTTTGAATAGTGGAATATCAAGACTGCTAAAAGGGATAGAGGGTCATTAACACCTGTGGAGTGGAGAGATATGAACAGGAACCAGGGGGATGATAATGACCCATGAAATCAAAGGACTATTTTAGCACTGCCTGACTAGAAATGCTGCTGGGCCCCCCAGGCAGTTGGTTTTAATGTTTGGGTGGAGGAGGAATCAAAGTGGGGTGCAGCTGCACCAGTGCATCCTCCCCTCCCCACCCACTCCACCCCAGAACTGCCCCTAAATGTTTGTGTGCCTTCCTCAATTAAGAACCGTAGATTATTGGATTAAATTAGATTTTTTATGCCTACCAGATACCCTAAGAAATGCATTCTAGAATTCCCTCTTTTTCCAAATAAACCCTTATTTGTATGATTAAATAACACATATATTCTCCTCCAGACAAATGGCCTTGGAAATGACCCGATATTTCCCCTATAAAACAAGGCATACATTTAAGAATTAAAGATGCCAGCCTGCAGACAGATAGGCTGCCAGGGAGACTGTCTCTAACTTCCCTTCTTTTAAGATTAATAAAGCAATCCTTTGGCCTAGAAACCTGCTCATCTGTTCTACAAAAGTGCAAATGAGTGGCCATTGCTAAACTGAAATTCCCTTGAATGATATCTGCAGTTGTGATGAGCAGGTGGTGTCAGACCCCATACTTGAAAAGAACATGCTCTTAAGGGAAGAATTTATTTGAAAAAATAAAAGGAAAATAGATCTCTTCATTAATAGAAAATTTTAACTACTTGGCTTGTGAAGAAAAAACAATCTGTTTGCCTCCAAATGAGCAGGGGAATGCGCTTGCAGCAACACAAATAGTAAGTAGCAGGGCTGTGTGAAATGGCTGTGTTTCATTTCTGTTTCGGATTTGGCTGTTTCGGATTTTGCTTGGGGCCTGGTGAGCTTTGCTGGCTGCAGTGGCAGCTGTCTTCTGGCCCCATGCACATCAGGAGTGTTCCTGATAACTGTCAGCAAGCCCCATGCCCTGCCGGGCCTCCCCAACTAGAATGGGGCTCACCAGGAGCTGTTGCTCCTGTGGGGCACCAGGAGATGAGCAGCACTAGGACTGGGGACAGAGAATTCCCCCATCCCCTGTGGCCCCTTGTTGGTGTGGCTGACTGGGAATGTCTGTGATTGCTACTGTGCAGTAACTACTGCACAGGTAATCTGGTACCTGTATTTACAGGTACTAGCTAACTGAACAGTAACTAATTTACTTCTCAGCAAATGCCAAACACATGTAGACAGTGATGCTTTACTGCATAGTAGATTAGTCTACTGTGCAGTAAAGTGTCTCATGTAGATGTGCCAAGGGAGAGGCTACATTAGCTCACTGCAGAGTTAGCAGTCCTGGAAGTTCACAGACATCATAGAGAAGTAGGGCTGGAAGGGATGGCCACTGGTCACCTAGTCGAACTATCTTCTTGTGGCCAAATCATCCCTATCCAAACCTTTTTATATTATCCTTAACTCTTCATAAAACTACTATCAACCTTGATGCAGCTAAAGACATAACACCCTAACCTGTGGTAAAGCAGAGGAGAAGTTTGACATTATACAAGTGGTCAAGAAACCAAGTAAACTGTTTACTATCCACAGGGACCAGCTCCCTAAAATAATAGTAGTTGGTGACTTCAACATCTATTGAAAATATATTTTCTATATAATGTCAAATGAGATGAAGTCCACGAAATAGGCCAAAACAATTGGTTCTTGACAGGAACCCACCCCCTACCTTCCCTCAAAACCAACCAATCAAACAAACTGATAGCTTTTCCTCTTTTCAGCTGGAGTTAGACTTTCCACTGGGTCTGAAAGGAACAAGCTCTAAACACATCTATTTATATTTAGCAGCTGTTGAAAATGTTTTCCCAATTTCAATTTCAATTTCTGTTTTCTCCATGAAATATTTTATTGCTCTTGATATATTTTAAATCACCACCTTTTTCAACTGCCTTTTTATTTGCAATGTACTCATGAATTCAAACTTTCTAGGGAATATGCCTGTGGCAAAATTCATGCATTTAATGGCATATATTCAGAAGTCACAATATAGAGGAAAAGAAGACTAGTTGAGCAACAGATTCATCTAATGTTATTTTGACTCTAGGCAAAGCTAAATTTTGCTGCCAGGCTTAATAATAGAAAAAAGCAGCAGATATGTAACAATACTAAGTGTCTCATATAGTATCATTATTTCAAGGTAGAAGTTTGAGATCTTAAATGGGAGTGTGCATGTATGTTCCAATATACCTCTAAGTAACAATCTATAACATGCAAGAAACCTCTTTTATCAGGTATATGAGCTATTTGATAACACAAATATATATTACATTAAATGCCTGTTCAAATTAAAATAATAATATTTATTTTAATTTTGTTTTTCTTTTTTCTTAAAAAAAATAAAACCCACAGGTTCATTGTTGTCAATGTTCTATAAACTTCAAGTTTAAAATTAGGCTATGATAAAACTTTCTGGAAGCTATTAGCAACTGGGAACACTTACCTCTTTTTAGAAAAGCATCTGAATACCATCTAATATATACCCCTTACATGTCAAATGGAAAAGAACATTTAAATCAATCCCAAAGCAGTTCCACAATTGGACCATTTGTTAAGGTCTCCCTGCCCTCACAAACCACTTCAACTAAATTAACTTTATATCTTTCTTGACAGAGATTGAATCTATTTTAGATTTTCTCTGATTGTGAGACTGGCAGACAGATAAATAGGGGTCCGGAGACAGATTTGTTTCCTTTTCTTTGATCTGATTAGAATAGAAGCAGGAGGCTATATCAGAGTATTAAGGCAAGGTTTTTAGTTAAGACATTTTTTAAAAGGGTGAAGATGCACCGAGTTAATGAAAGCTCATGGACAAATTGTGTTTCCTGTCATTTGTTCTCTGGACAATCTGTTTCTACTGTCTTGTGTTGCTGGGCCCAATTTTGTAACCCCCCAATAGGTAAATATGCTATTTGAAGGCAAATGTGTAGCATAATGCTATTTTGACAGAGAAAAGATTTTGCCATATTGTATATGTAGTTGGGGATTACATATTTTTATATAAATAAAAAAAGTGGGATCCATAGTGATGTTTCATCAGAAAAGCAGATATTAACTCACTGTACTGTATGGAAATTTGATTACTAATTATGTTTGATCACTTTATTTCAAATAATAACTTGGTGAATTGACAGAGTTATTATAGTACTAGCACCGGCAAGTCTCCAGGATTTAAACCTCTTCCTGGAAAAAAAAAAAAGTAAATGTGAACATAAAAGAGAAATCCTGAATTGTAGCCACAGACTGGAACTTTAAAAAAAGTGTTAACATGGAATTATTTGTAATGCTGCTTAAATAAAACCTATTCTGGCATATGATTTTCAGAAATATATTTCTGAATGCCATATCTTTGATTTTCTGCCCAACTTCACAGCAAAAAATCTTTCAAGAATATAAAATAGATACATTGATATAATCTGGGTCAGCATGACAGCAAAAATGTCTGTATCTTCTCAGTTACATCTAATTAAGAGCTTGGGCATTTTGAAACTGGATGCAATGGCCAAGTACAGAGGTTCAAAAAGGCCCAAGGAGAAACACTAAGTTTTGTGCTTTCCTCTAAGTGTCCTAGGTTACATTGGGAAGAACAAAACAGACATACCCCTTTCCATGCATCGGGGAAACAGGGTGCCTGCACTAGCTGATGCCAGCAATCTGGGGGCACTCAAAGCATACCTCCCAGCATCTGAGCCCCATTCAAAGAGTCATAGATTGTAAGGCCGGAAGGGACCTTGGAAGATCATCAGGTCCAGCCCCCTGCACCAAGCAAGAAAGATAACTGGGGTTGGGCGACCCCAGCAAGGTGACTGTCTAGGCTCCTCTCAAGATTTCCAGGGTAGGTGGCTGCACCAGCTCTGGAGGAAGCTTATTTCACAGTCTGGACACCCTGACCAAGAAGATGTTTTTTCTAATGTTGAGCCTGAATCAGTCTTCCAGGAGTTTGTGGCCATTACTCCTGGTTTCCCACTTGGGTGCCCTGGTGAACAGTTGTTCACTGAGCCCTTGATATACTTCCCTAGTGTAGCAGTAAGCTGCTACCATGTCCCCTCTCAGCCTTCTTTTCTTAAGGCTGAAGAGTCCCAAATCTCTCAGCCTTTCCTCATATGGCTTGCCTTTTAAGACTCTGATTATATGGGTGTCTCTTCTTAGGAATCTCTCAAGCTTGTCCACATCATTGTTAAAGTGTGGTGCCCAGAACTGGATGCAGTACTTCAGCTGTAGTCTCACCACGGCTGAGTAGAGCAAAATAATCACCTTGGTTTTGCTAGAGATGCATTGATTGATGCATGCCCGAGTATTATTTGCCCTACTGGCTACAGCATCATACTGCTGGCTATTACCCCCAGGTCCCTTTCATTTGTGGTACTAGTCAGTAGGTGTGTTGGGGGTTACTCGTCCCGAGGTGGAGCACTTGACATTTCTTGACATTGAACTTCATCAGATGCCAATCCACCCAATTTGCTAACCTGTCTAGGTCTGCCTCTATCTATAGCCTATCTTCAAGCGTGATCACGCTTCCCCATAACTTGATGCTGTCCGCAAACTTGGCCAGTGAGCTCTTCACCTCCACATCCAAATCGTTAATAAAGATGTTGAAAAGTACTAGACTGAGCACCGACCACTGTGGGACACCACTGTCTACTTCTCACCAGGATGATACAGATCTGTTCACTATGACTCTCTGGGTCCTATCCTGCAGCCAGTTTCTCACCCACCTGACTGTCTCAGAGTTAAGCCCACAATCCTCCAATTTTCTCATGAGGACATCATGGGATAATAGATCAAAGACCTTTTGCAAGTCTAGGTATACAATTTCAACCTGCTCTCTCATGTCCATGTGGCGAGTTACCTGGTCATAGAAGGAGATGAGGTTGGTAAGGCAAGACATGCCTGTGACAAAGCCATGCTGGCTGTTATTCAGAATCTTACATTTTGCAAGCGTATTGCAGATAGACTCCTTGATGAACTTTTCTAGGATCTTCCCTAGGCTGGAAGGTAGACTGATTGGCCTATCATTGCCCAGGTCTTCCCTCCTGTCTTTCTTGTGAATGGGCACAACATTGTCCCTCTTCCAGTCCTCAGGGATTTCTCCAGAGTGACATGAGTTGTGGAAGAGTTTCGCCAGGGGTTCCACAATGACTTCAGCCAGCTCCTTCAGCACTCTCAGATGATCATCCGGTCTCGCCAACTTGTATATGTCTAATTTTTTTAATTGGTCATAAACCAATTCTATGACGATAGTAGGAAGGTGATTATTCCTACTGTGCTTATTCTGTACTCTACCTGGCATTGTTTTCCCCTCGTCCAGTAAAAAAACTGAGGAAAAGTTGTCATTCAGGAGTTCAGCTTTATCCTGGGTGCTGGTAACCAGCTCTCATGAGTTGTTGAGCAATGGACCCACACTCCTGTTTTCCTCCTGTTCCCTATGTACCTAAAGTAATAAAGATGTTGAAAGACCTCATTTTGTAGGCCCCAACTGGGGGCAGCCAGAGTGGTGGGGCCTCAGTTCCTCCCCTCATGTGCCCCTTGCTGTTGCTGGCCAGGTTGGGGAGCAGAGACTTTGCTGCCTCACTCTGTGACAGCCCAGGGGCAGAGTCAGCTCAGCTCAGCCAGAGTGACAAGGTAAAGCAGAGGCTAGCTCACCTGACCTGCGAGTGCTGGGGTTACCAGGGGGCTGGAAAGCATGCTGAGATACTGGAGAACTGTGAACTAACTTGATTCGGGAAGGAACTAGGACAAATGTTCAATAGATTAGTGTAACCTAAATTGATTAATTCTGATGCTATATCCATCCAGGTCTCTCTTAAACTGGATTGATTTTGAAACCAGTCTATGTGCACTGAACTTCTCTTTTGTTACACGTTTAGACCAGTTTCTGATCACTTATACCAGTTTGTGTCATTTCTGTCCCTAGCCTATACATATTTCACAAGGGAAAAAGTCTCATACTAAAAAATGTTAAAAGGACATGCAAAACTTATTGCATACAAAAATAAAGTTAGCTGTAGGTAGCATTTATCAAAAAAGTAAATTTGGTCTGCTGTTTACAAGCATAGTATGATCAAGAACTATGCCGTAAATGATCTTGGGGGAAGACCCACCCCCTCCTCCTGCCTCCATAAATTACAGATTCTTTCATAAATTGAAGAATTCCTGAAACTTCGGACCTGGAAAAAAGATATGTTTGCACGTCTTTTACTCTAGAAGTGGCCTACCTGTTTTATGGAACATGGTTTTCCTGTTGTCAGTTGCAAGGGCAGCTTTACAAATGTGAATGGAAGAAATACATTTTTTTAGTCTTGAGACAGACAGCACTTGTGCCATCACTTGCTTGATTGCTTCAAAACATCTTTAATAGCTGAAGCAGAATAACCTTGTAATAAGAATCTGATCAGTTTCACTTATGCTAGTCAGAATGTGTTAGCAAAAATTAAATTAAATAAAAACCTATCAATTTCACCTTGCTGCTGGGACAGGTGTGAAAGGCTGGAGAGGCAGATATTGGAGATACTCATTGGAACAGGATATCTAAAACATGGGCTTGGTTAAAGCATTTTGTCCTGATACTTTATGGTACCTGGGGTAGAGGTAGAATAAGGGAAACCTCTCCTCTAAAAGTCAGGGGACACTGGGGAATCTGGTGGGAGAGAAAACAGCACTTTTTTGTCATTCTAGAAGCTGAAACAGATCACAGTTAACATTTTTCAGACACTTTCTAGCCCTTGACTTATTGCCAGTACTTTAGAAAAAGAGCTTGGCTTCTCAAGTGTTTTTTTGTCTGTATGGTTTATTGCTTCCTTCCTTGTCCCCATTCCTCCCCATTCCCTCATTTTTCAAATTGTCCAGTGAAAGTTTGTGCCTGGTAAGTTTTTGCACACATTGGCAAGTTGCAATTAATATTCAGTGTAGTTAATTAACTTTTAGTTCATATGGCATGTTAATGTATATATCAGACTTTCAGGTTCTGAGTCAGACAATGAAGCTGAAGGAGCAGGCAAAGCATGAGGACAATGGGACTCATTAAAATTGCACCCACTATTAAAAATCCTCTCTGCCTTATCCTCTGAAAAACTGCAAGCAATTTCCTCTCTCACTCTCTCTCTCTCTCCCTGTGAGTGCTGTGCTTGCTCTCTCTCTCATGCTCTCTCTCTCTCTATATATATAACATGTGACAGTTTCCTCACCATAAAAAATACAAGTTGCTGGAACTGATTCATCTGTGGAATGTGCCCCTTGTCAATTGTGTAACTTATGGACAGGGCTATTGTTCCTACCCTCTTCTCCTCTCCCGTACGCTAAAATTTAAGAAAAGGCAGGGAATTCACTGTGAGAATGACAAACATTGTGATATATAAAAAGTAAAAAAATCACAGGAATTATTTTGTTCCTCCTCCTTTTCTTTTCATATAACAATAGTCCGTGTGCCAATAGTTCTGTTATGTGCCATGACAGATAATTTTGTACAATGGATTTGCCAACTTGAATCCATTGCCAAATTAGTGCAAATTGGTACTAAATGAATGAATTAACTGAATGCAATTCTCATGCACCCTTTGCCTTCATCACTTAACAGCAGTGATTCTCAACCAGGGTGCTTCAACATCCTTTTAAGGTGCTATAGGATATTGCACAATATTAAACCAACACATGATTCACAAGACAAACCCAGATATTTCAAATACATTTCAAAACATCCCAATATGTTGTGATTTTTCTGAATTCTTTCCAACAGAAGAACTGCTTTATTCTTTTTTTGTAGTCAAGAAATGAGGAAAGCTAAGACCTGGTATTTTCTGAGGGGTGGCTTTAGTCTAATGAGGTTGAGAACTGCTGAAATTACTGCGTTCCAGATTCAATGGCTTTTGAGGAATAGAGATTTATTGACTGGGTAAATTAAAAGAAAAATAAGAGGACCCAGTCATTTTAAAATGCAGGAATCTCAAGAATTCACTAGTCTCAAAGAAGCTGTAATAGCTGTATGCCTCCCACAAGAAAATATTCAAAATTATAATAGGCAAGAGGTCTAACTTCTAATTTACTTCCCCAAGGCAGCCAAGGTACCATTATATTTTACTTTCTTCCTTCTTTTTGCCTCACTTTCTCTATTCTTCTTTGCTGTTTTTTAACTGTGGCTAAAAGTCTACTTACTGAATTTTACTTATCTGTGAAGTCAATAGGATTTGTGGTCATTGAACTTCCTCTTGTAATGGATCTCTAGCTAAGAATCTAAGAAAACATTATTTCTTGCCCTCATGAGCTTACACACTTGAAGTTTAATAGCTTTGTAATTCCTGAGGATTGCAACTGTCAAGTGAGGTGGTATTCATGAAGGAGGAGGCAATTTCTAGGGTATCAATTCCATGGAGGAACATGAATTTGTGTGTATGAAGAAGTTATTATGGTTCTTTTTATAGGTTTCTAAAATTTATTAGTTATATTTTTTCTCAGAAAACTGAAAATTGGACTCATGGTAAATAAGGACAGTAACTTCATGGATGTCAGGTTATGAAAAGTGGTATAAATAAAAATCTTTAAACTTCTCTAAAATATCTAAAACTACCCTGTAACAAAGTGGGCATAGAATCATAAAGTAGCACGTCAAGAAGTCATCTAGTTCAACCTTCTATCTGAGGCTTAATAATCCCTATTTAAACTACCCTAAACAAATCCATTGTCTAACTGCTTAGCAAAACTATACAGTTAAGTGACACAACACAAGACAAAATATCCTAGTCTGCCACAGGTAAAGCAAGGGTACCATTTCAGCTAATGTCTTATTATTGTAAAAGATGTTAATATACACTTGAGAGATCCCAAGAAAATGCACCCCCACTACAAAGGAAGACAAAAACTCCCAAAGTACATGCCAACCTGACTATGGAGTAAAATTCCTTCTTGACCCTGAATATGACTCTGAGTAGAGAGGAAAGACATTTTAGCCAGGAACCTCTGGATTTAAATCCCAGTAGGAACATTGGCACATCCCAATAAAAATCCCCAGCCTTGGCTGCAGCCAATACCCAATGCCTTTGAGGAAAGATTAAAAAAAAACACTGACTGAGGGGGTGAGGGGAAGGGAGAACTCCCTCCTGGCCCCATGCAGCAACCTGAAAAGTCCAGAAGCATGGGAAATACATATAGTAGAAGACAGCATAACTATGCCTAGGTCATCCTGACCTGTAGCTGTCCATCCTCTTCTTGTACATCTCCAGTGATGGAGAGATCACACCTTCCCTTGGCAGTCAATTCCACTGCCTCACTGTTCTAACAGTTGTGCGGGCCGGGAGCGACCCGAGCCCTTTTCGCGCTGCACGCTGTCTGTGGCCAGCAGCCCGGGCACGCCGGGGTGGAGAGGGAAGGCCTTCAAGCTGGAATTAGGCATGGACGCGTAGCGGTAGTTTAAAAGATTGTTTACTTACACCGAGATGGCAGTGGTGTAGGCTGGAAAACTTGCTTAAGTTGCGGTTACAGAGAGAAAAGAAGAGAGGCGGACAAGAGTTCTAAACTCGTGAACTCTAGCCCAATCCGGCTGAAGGCTCTGAACACGCGAACCCGTCGTGTCAGCCGAAGAAAGTACTCTTCCGGAAGAGCTCTGAATAAACTCACACGAAGTTTGCTAGGCTCCGTGGGTCCTTCTGCTCACTCATTCACACGAAGTTTGCTAGGCTCCGTGGGTCCAGTTCTTTTGCGCGCGGGAAGGGATACGTCTGGATTGC
>NW_005842330.1:1070322-1133447 GCF_000455745.1 Alligator sinensis | reverse complement strand
TGGAAGTCTTATAATAGGCCAAGAAGGCAAATCACTGGCCGCCACACGTGACTAATTTAGAACTGGCCAATAATGGGACTCGGATTAGCATAGCAATGGCGGGAACTCTTTGCAACGAGCATTTCTGTGCTGCAACAAAGAAATGCACCCTGCAAAGAAAGCTTCAAATTGGCGGGAAACTCGTTCCTTGCACTGGGGTTCTCTTTTGCAGCAGAAAACTCCACTGTGCAAGGAAGCTGCAATTTAGCGGGGACAATTTAGCAGTGCCGAAGCACACACAAACAAAAATCACACCCTTTGGGTTGTGACAACAGTAAAGAATTTTCCTGATATCCAATCTCAACGTTCTTGGTTGCAACTTCAAACCGTTGGTCTACATCCTACTCTCTGCAGCAAGAGAGAAAAGGTGTTATCTCTTTTTTTTATGGTAGTCCTTGTGTCCCTTTAAGAGGAGCCAGACACCACTGTGGAGGCAGCCCAGCTGTGAGGCATTTGGATAAAGATAGGGTACCCTGCTAAGAGCTATAAAAAGCTCCCAGAATAGGATGCAGGGAAGGAAGAAAGAAGTGGAATCATAAAGATCCAGGGTGCTGTTCTGGCAGCCAGAGCCAGAGAGTTCCTTTTTGAGTGCCTAGGATGAAGCAGAAGGGATTTGATTTGTTTGCTTATTTACTTGCGTATGTGTTACTTAAGGACTGACTAAGGAGTTCCTCAGGTGGGCAAAGCCGACTGCAAAGGCCAGCAGGCTCGATAACTTGCTTACAAATGGTGGAGAATGTGGGCATCCTCAACCATCTGTCACTGGAATAACTACCAAGACTTTGCTAAAATGGCTGGAAGAGCTGCATTAACAGCAGCAACAGATGTTCTAGCAACAGATGTTCCAGCAATTGCAGGTTCCGCAGCAGTTCTAACAGAGGTTGCTCAGCAGCAGTTCTAACAGAGGTTGCAGGCAGAGCAGCAAGGCTTTATGCTCAGACTGCTAAAACTTGGAACACAGGTGAGTGCTACCACTGTAGTCCAAGCCAAAGAGAGGGAACCTTCACAAAGATGAGACAAGGCTTTTTTGGAGACTGTTGAATGGGTGGTTGGGGTATACCAGTATGTCAGGGGCTAACTGCCTAGTGAGCCACACTCACTTGGGGTTTTGTCTGGCAGCCCTAACCTAGCTAATGACTCCAGCAGGCCACTGTCTGTATCTTCTTATTGACTGCTAGGACAGCAGTCTACTCATTTAGTCCCATCTGTGGCAACAGATTCCATGCCAGCCAACAGTTTCTGCTGTGGGTCTGCCCTAGCAAACATCTGTGATCTAGTACTCCTGGTTTTCTGACTCTACTCACTCTGTTCATGGGCTCTGGATTTCCTGTGGATCTAATCATTTGGTGCCTGTTTCCTGACCCAGGTTTTGGCCTGTGGTTTGGACTCTGCTCCTGTCTCTGGCCCTCCCCTGATAGCCTAAAATCACTATGCCAGATTGCCCTGATGCAATTATTTATACAGTGGCCCCAGGAACATTTGGCCACTAAGTTAGCCCCTTACCTGGCAGTGGAGACTCAGGAAGCCTTCTATACTCTTGAGGCTGATGCTACATGATATTATGACACATTCAAAACAGGCGTTTTGGATTACAGAAGAGGCATATTGACTCCAGTTCCAGGAAGAGCTGTTAAACCTGATTCCTGCCCCAGAGCTGATGCACAAAAACTTTTACATCTCATGGCTAAAACAAGAGTCTCATTTGTCTACCAAAATTATGGAACTGGAACAATTTTGGTGGATATTGTTGGTGGGAACCCAGCAGTGGATTTATTGACACCAGGCTGATGATTGGAAGAAGGCTATCTGACCTCACTGAAAACTTCAGGAGGCCAAGTTAAAGTACAAAAAAACTCTGATTGGGCCAAAATAACAAGCCCATCAAGGCACTGATTCAAAGCGTGGAGATCCTCCTACAGCTAAAGCCCATGGGTTGGTGTAACAGGGGGCCAAGGCCCCTGTTACTTTAAGAAGGGAAAGCAGCTGTCTGCTGCAGCAAAGGAGCATGGACTGGCCATCAAGCCCAACTGAAAACCTCTGTGTATGGCTAGGGAGCCTTGTGACAGGAAGGGATTGTGTTTTGGAGCACATAAACCCAGTGTCTAAGCCCAAGGAGGCATGCGGCAGGGAGATAATCTCCCATGAGAGAAGACTGGTGGAGAGAGAGATGAACAGGTGCCCAAGCCACACAAGGAAGCTGGGATGAGAGGGCTCCAAGGCAGATGTGACTTACAGGCACTGTTAACCCAGAGTGGGAAAGAATTTTAATTTGTGAAGCAGCTTGAATGATTTTGTTTTGTTTAGATCTTGATACGAGAGGACAGGATTGTGATTATGTGGCAAGTGTGAAGGTCACAGAGGAGTACCTGGCAGGATACTCAGGGACTGGCAGCCCAGCCTGGGGTCAGGGACCCAGAGGGCTAAAGGCTGAGTGAGTTAGGTGACGGCTGCAAGGGCTGAGGCCACAGGGAGCAAAAGCAGCTTTGCCTGTAGCCAGGGACCCAGAAGATTGAGTGAGCTGGTCTAAGGCTGGGAGGGCCAATGCTACAAGGAGAGCAGCCTGGCCTGGGGATGGAGAACTGAAAGCTGGACTACAGCATGAGAGCACAAGAGGCTGGGGGCCTAGAGCCCACAAGTGCAAGCCAGGGATGGGGCCCAGGAGCCAAGGTCCAGGCCAGTGGACCTGGGCTGAGGGGCAAAGCCAGAATAAAAGGGCCAAGGTTGGGAAGGCTGAGGCCCAAACAGAGGTTCAAAGCCTGAGGGCCAAATGAACATGGAGTAAAGTCTGTGAGGCATGGTTGTGTCTACAGGGGATTACAGAGGGCACAAATATAACCGATAAGGCAAGTGGTGCCCCGAAGCACTGATTGGGCAGGAGGACCATAACTTAATGCCTGAGGGGCAAAACTAGGGCCAGCGAGGTACAAGAGGTACCAGCCTGCCAAAGTGAACTAGGGCTCATTCTGGGACCCTGGGGCAGCCTCCCTTAACATAGGGATAAGTTCCATCAAGGTGTGGCAGGTAAAGGAAAAGGAAGAGTACACCAAAGAGCCAGAGTGTGGGGCACGAGTCATGTGGCCACCAGGGGACATCATAGCTGCACCTGTGGCATGGTCCTGCTACAAGTCATGCATCTGGTCTGAGAATCCTGCACCAGTCTGTGATCAGCAGGGCACTCCCAGCCACTGGAAAATGCTGGACCCCTTCAAGGCTCTGGTGTACCCCAAGTTCTGGGAATGCTAATCAATGGACTGGCACTTCCAGGGCTGGGAGCACATTGGACACATGTTTTCTGTAAGGTGCATTGGAGACCAAACACAAAATTTACACATTTTGTGTAATAGTTTTGTTGCCTATTCCCTGTTTTATCACATCATTAATTGCATGAATATGTGGCTAGGTTACTACTTAAGACATAATTAACTTGTTAATCATGTCCTAAGTGTAGTGTCTCTTAGGGGCCTTAAGGGCTGTGTTATTTGAAGGACTGATTGAGGAGGTCCTTATGGAACAAACATTGGAGTACTGCATCCAGTACTGGGCACCACATTTCAAAAGGGATGTGGCCAGCCTGGAGAGAGTTCAGAGGAGGGCCACCTGTTTGGTGAGAGGGCAGCAGGACAGAGGAGAGACTGAGGGACCTGAACCTGTTCAGTCTCGGCAAGAGGAGGCTGAGGGGGGACCTGGTGGCTGCCTACAAACTCATCAGGGGAGATCATCAGCAAATAGGAAGAGCCCTATTCTCCCCAGCACCACCTGGGGTGATGAGGAAGAATGGTAATAACCTGATGGAGAATAGGTTTAGGTTGGAGATCAGAAGGCAATATTTTACAGTTAGGGTGGTCAGAATCTGGAACCAACTTCCCAGGGAAGTGGTCCTCGCCCCTACCTTGGGCAAATTCAAGAGCAGGTTGGACGATCACCTGTCTGGGGTCTTGTGAACCCAGCATTCATTCCTGCCTGTGGCAGGGGGTCAGGCTACCTGTCTGGTGTCTTGGAACCCCAGCATTCATCCCTGCCTGTGGCAGGGGGTCAGGCTAGATGATCTGTTCAGGTCCCTCCTGACCCTAGCTACTATGAAACTACTATGAAACTATCTGCAAAAGTGAGCATGCAACATAACCTGCTTACATACCCATATCAGGCTTTCATTTATACACCCAGTATTTATACACCCAGCATTTATACACCCAGCACTAGTGGAACTGCATTTCAGAAGACTGAGCAAAGGACCCAAGAGCAGATGGATGGGCGGGCTGAACTGTTTCCCATTCTTCCTCTGTTCCTCCTTCCCTCTCCTTATACTCCCTCCCATTTCTACTTGTGGTCTTCTAAAAGAGGATTGCGATATTTTGGCATTGTTATATAAGGAGAAAAATGGCATCATAATTGCTGTGCTGTTTCTCTCACACAACCCCAGAGACAATTTTAGTTTACTGGGCTGTGAATTTGGTACTTTTCACTAGTAAAAATTTGCTAAAAATATTAAGACCTAAGCACAATTATGGCTTTGTCATGAATAAGCATCTGTGTTCTTTACTGTTTGTGAATTCAGTTAACTGATCCATTAAGCCAATAATACAAATGAGAAAAATGGTATCATAATTTACCCAAAGCTTCTACTAATGACAGTTGGATGTTGTGGTTATAGACTGATAAATAAATTAAATTAAATAAAGAACCGAACTCAGCTGATATAATATGTATCGCTTAATAGTACTATGATGACTTCCTGCAGTTGAGAATCTGTGCAAATAAATGTAACTTGCAACAACCACTTCTGGTCCAAAATACTGCCCCCCCCCCCCCCCCCCAATAAATGAAAAGCAGTACAGTACAGTCTTGAAGAACCCTTTCTGATAACTGGATACAGTTCTGTAAACTGCATCCCAGTAAGATAAGCTGTAAACTAATTTACCACTGTCCCAATGAATCTCAAGCATCGCTTCAGCTGATCAACGAGAATTTAGTGATCAGTGGTGTCAAATGCTAAAGAGATATCAAAGAACAGCAGGCAATTAACCTTCCCTGAGTTAGTGGCAATCAATAGAACATTTCTGACCATTACTGATGTTGGTTCAGTAATGTGGGCTGAGATAAAGCCAGACCTACACCTAAGAGGATCTGGGATTTTTCAATAACCTAAAATGTGGCCTTTGCGTACAAGAAAATATTAGATGAGTAACTTCATTAGATGGGTAACTGTCTCTTAACCTACAAATTGAACTCCTTCAGTAACACTCAATGGGAGACTTTCCATTGTCTCTAGTGAATATTAGATAAAGTCCAGAATACTGAGAAATATGAACTACACACAAAAGGGAGTGCAAAGTTTTCACAGCACAAAGAGATGAAAAATTGCAGTGTCAAGAATGTATATAAAAGTATTTTCTGACAGAAACTCTGCACAGATTAGGCTGTACCCCATAACTGGTTTACAGGCTTGAGGCTGTGGCACAGGTCCTCAGTAACTGCTCCTACAAGCTAGCATAGCAGCATCTAATATTGCCATGTCCTCTCTGGGGGAGCTTTCAGCCAAAGGATCCAAACAACAGTGGATTCATTTTGGCCTATGGAATGACTTTTCTCTATGTCAGATTACTACAGATCTGCTAAATGTGTCATTTCTGTGAGGAATAGGGTATATGGAGGACCTATTGTGTGGCTGCTCTTTTGGGTTGATAGTGGGAGGAGCTGGTTGAGTGGAGGACCTTCCAGACCTTCCATTTGCTTGTAATTAAAACATCATATAAGAAAAATCAGAGTATTTATTATAGTAGTCTGACTTCTGAAATTAATATGAAATTCTCATTGGCTTGCAAAATTAAAACAGCAACCGATATTAACTGAGCAAGAGTTTGGGAAGAATGTGTGTCCTGAAGAAGATTTAGGACTAGACTTCTGTAATCACATTGATTTATGTCTTGCTCTGCCTGACTTTTTGGCCCACACCCTAGGAAGGTGATTTAAAATAACTGATTAGGCATGTAGGTCCCTTTAGAATCAATGAGAGGATTTCAGGTTTAGAGAGGGGGAATATAATGTGTTCTATAGGTAAGGAAGATGCTATCTTAATGAGGAAGACTTTCATTAAATCATGCTATCCATTTTGTAAGTCAGAAGTCCATATTAACTTTGCTTCATGGCTGCTGTTAGTGGAACTTAAGGCAGTTAGGAATGAACTAGTTTACTACAAGAAGGTCAGATTCATTAGCCTTCTATCAGAAAGTATAGCCTTCTATTCATTAGCCAACTTCTTAGGAGAGTCAGTCAAGAGTGACAATAATATATTGCAGTCTTGCTTTATATTAAACAAAGCTAGAAGTTACTAATATTTGTGAACTTTTAGTAGCACACAACATCTATCAGGCAGTGTTATCTAGTGGCTGGACAAAGTGACTGGGTTTGTTCTCATAGTTTTTATACCACTCTTTCTATGTGACCTTATGGAAATTAATCCTTATCTATATCACAACACATTGTAGGGTTTTAATTAATAATTAATTAACATTTCAAGAGCAGTTTGATTCTCTGATAAATGGCTTTTTATAAATGAGTAGCACTACTATTATCAAACTAGTTTTTTTAAGTAAATGCATTAAGTGGTGAGGACTACTAAATTACAATTTTATATAAATAAAATTGTAATTTAGTAGTATATATATTTATGTATATAAAAACACTATAAAAGATGAGCATTCCATGGGCTAAAGAAACACACTAGATTTAAAGGGAAAACTATCATTAGCAGAATGTAAAATTATACTGTGTATATGAGTAAGAGAATGAACAAGGTCACTGAGATGTTCCATGCATAGACTATGAAACAAAAAAAAAAAAGGTGGAAGACTTCTTTGATAAGGAAGTGTGTAATGTTATTGAAATAAATGTTAAATGTTCTGCCTTTAGTACTTATAATTTGAAGTGTGATAACACCACCCAACCTTCTCAGTTATATGAACTGATTTTCTTAGATACTTGTTTCTCATGGACAAGTACCTCACCTCTATGTTTTTTCAAGTTGGAGCTCTTTTTCACATTGTTGGGATGGGTGAAAAAGTGGATTGACTCAGGAAGTAGTCATCTGTTAACCTTCTGACAATCTACAAAGCATATTGTTTCAGTGAGGTTGGAAAGGTAGTTGGCTGAATGTGAGAGACTGGCTCTTTAGCTGAGCATTTATTTCTAGCGGATTGCAAACATTCATTGTTTCATCGAATTCAAGGCCAGAAAGAATTGTGAGATCATTTGATCTGATCTTCTATAGTTCTCAGGCTAAATGTCATCCTATTGTCTCTGTATTGAGCCCAGTAACTTGTTGGTTAAAATATTTCTTTTTGAAAGGTATTCAGTGTTGATTTGATGACGGACTTTCTTGTCTGTTTGTTTGTTCCAGGAGTTAATCATGTCTAATTGAAAAATCATGCCTAATTTCTAATCCAAATTGACCAGGTTTCAGTTCCCAGCCACTAGTTCCTGTTATTACTTTCTTCACTATTTCTAAGTGAAGAAAGGATTTTTGTCTATGTAGGTACTTACATGGTCTAATAAAGTCAGCTCTTAATATTCTCTTTGGTAGCTAAAGATATGTCTTTAAGACATTGATATCTACAGTCACAAAAAAAAAAAAAAAAACATTTCTGGAGTCTCCACTGTGCCCACTTCTAGTTTCCACCATTGTTTTTCATAGATAGATTTCACAGATATTTGGGCTGGAAGGGACCCCAGAGGATCATTGAGTCCAGCCTCCTGCCCCACGGGCAGGAAGTCAGCAGGGATCATAGGATCCCAGCAAGATAAGCATCCAAATGTGTCTTAAAGGCGTTCAAAGTGGGTGCTTGAACCACCTCTGGCAGCAGTCTATTCCAAAACTTCGGGGCTCAGACAGTGAAGAAGTTCTTTCTTATGTCCAGCCTGAATCAGTAGCGGCGGAGTTTGCGACCGTTCGATCTTGTCATCCTTTGGGGGGCTCTGGTGAACAGATGTCCCCCGAGATTCTGATGAGCACCCCTGATAAATTTATAGGTGGCCACCAGATCACCCCAGAGCCTGCACTTTTCCAGGCTGAAGAGCCCATGGCTCTCAGCCTCTCATCATAAGGTCTGTTTTCCTGACCTCTGATCATGTGCATGGCTCTCCTCTGCACTCTCTCAAGCTTGTCCACATCCTTTTTGAATTGTGGAGCCCAAAACTGGATGCAATACTCCAGCTGCAGCCTCACCAAGGCTCAATGCAATGGGAGAATGACATCATGGGATTTGCTTGAGAAGCATCTATGGATGCAAGCCAGCATTTTGCTCGCTTTTCTAGCTGCAGCATCACACTGGAGGCTCATGTTCATCTTGTGGTCAATCCTGACCCCTTAAGTCCCTTTCATCTGTAGTGCTAACCAGCGCAGCACTGCCGAGCCTATAAGCATGCTACAAGTTTTTCCTCCCAAGGTGGAGAACCTTGCATTTTTTGGTGTTGAACACCATCAGGTTCTTGTCCGCCCATTTCCTGAGCCTATCAAGATCTGCCTGGATCACCCTCCTGTCCTCAGGTGTGGATGCTTTACCCCAGAGTTTGGTGTCATTGCCAAACTTGGCCAGTCCACTTCTGACACCAATGTCCACATCATTGATGAAGATGTAAAATAGTATAGGCCTTAGGACAGAGCCTTGAGGGACCCCACTGGTGACCACGCACCAAAATGATTGGCTCCCATTGACCACCACACTCTGGGTCCTACCACAGAGCCAATTCCCCAGCCAGCGGATCATGGTGAGGTCGAGGCCACAGTTAGCCAGTTTAGCCAAGAGGTGATCATGGGATACAAGATCGAAGGCTTTTTTAAAGTCAAGATATACAATGTTGGTCTGTTCCCCCTTGTCCAGGTGATAAGTCACCTGGTCATAAAAGGAAATAAGATTGGTCAGGCAAGACCTACCCACAACAAAGCCATGCTGGCTATCCCTGAGGATATTGCCTTCAGCTAGTCTGTTAAGGATGGCATCTTTGATAATCTTTTCCAAGACCTTCCCCAGGATAGAGGTCAGGCTGATGGGCCTGTAGTTAGCCGGATCTACTTTCCTCCCTTTCTTGAAGATAGGGATGACATTGGCCCTCTTCCAATTATTGGGTACTTCACCAGCGTGCCAAAAGCTCTCAAAGATCCGTGCCAGGGGCTGAGCTATGATGCTCGCCAGCTCCCTGAGTACCATTGGGTGTAACCCATCAGGGCCAGCTGAGTTGAAGGTATCCAGCCTGTCAAGGTGTTCCTTCATGAGGTCAGCGTCGATGGAGGGCAAGGAATCTCCCTTACCTGGGCCTCCCTGTCCCATAGGACTGGTGAAAAACTGACACAAAGTACCCATTTAGCAAGTTCATTTTTTCCTGGGTGTGAGTTGTCAGTTGCCCCATCTGGTTTAGGAGGGGTCCAATGTTGCCCTTGCTTTTCCTCCAGCTCCCCACCTATCTGAAAAAGGACTTTTTATTTTCCTTGATATTTGTAGCTAGCTGGAGTTCCATCACAGCCTTGGCTTTCCTGATTTGCTCTCTACACAGTCCTCCATCCTTTGCAGGTCTTCCTTTTAAGACATAGGAGGTTCACCAGTTCCCTAGAGAGCCACGGGGGCTGCTGTGCCCTTTTGCTGCCTTTCCTCTGAGACAGGATGGACTTTGCTTGTGCATCAAGGATTGCTCCCTTGAGGAGCAACCACTTGTCCTGAACTCCCCTCACTATTGGGTTGTGGCCTTTTAGCGCCTCTCTAACTACCCTCCTTAGCTTGTCAAAGTTAGCTTTCCTGAAGTCGAGGACTTCTGTATTACTGACTAACTTGCCAGCTTTGTGTCAGTTGGTAAAGGTGATCAACTCATGGTCACTGTCACCCAGCTTCCCTTCGATTGTTAGGTTGCTGCTTGGATCATCTCTGGTTGCCAGTACCAAGTCAAGCAGCGCTTTACCTCTTGTCGGCCCGTAGACTTCCTGTGTCAGAGGTCATTCACATGTGAGAGAAAGCTTTGCGACCGCTCGAATTTGGCCGAGCGCTCCTCCCATGAGATTTCTGGGTAGTTAAAGTCTCCCATGACAGCCATACACCGAGTTCATGTGGCCTCAGCCAATTTTGAAAGGGTGGTTGCAAGAAGTGTATGCAGCATTCCAGTTTTGTTTTCATCCTTCCTACACCAAGAAACAACATCACTTCTACTCTTGCTCACTATTCCTATATCCAAGTATCAGTGTTTACTCTTGCTTGCCACAACAATATAGCACTTGTCTACTATGACCCCTAAATCCTTTGCAAAGTCATTGCCTCTGGGATTTAGGCAGCCAGAGATCTAAAATGGCCACTGCAATCAAGTGCCTGCTGGCTGCTTGGCTCAGCCCTTAAAGTGGCAGACACCAACATTGCCCTGCCACAGACCCACTCTAAGTAGGTGCCTCAAGGGGACACCTAAGCCTTCTGGGCTACATACGTGGCTCCAACTACTCCTTGCTATGCCCCATGCCTCGCAGATAGTATATCAGTATTGTCCCTATAATGAGGTCTCAGTCTCACTCGACCTTCTATTGTCACTGGGCTCTCTATGCCCCTGTTGCTGCGCCCTCACTGGTGCTGGAGTCTCTACACACCATGATAGTGTGCCCCAATGAGGTCTCCTCCTCCCCTACAGCCTCCAACTGGTCAACCACTTTAAAAAAAAACAGGTAAGCAGCACAGTAGCACTAGTATCTCAGGCAGCCAAACTATTACAGAGCCTTTCTTTCCTTTCCTGCAGGAGCTTCTTCACCAGCAGCTTCCGGGAACTCTCCCTGCTAGCCCAAGCCCTGGGGCTTAGATGTGCCTAGGGTGTTGTTCCTACAGGTATACGGTGTGAATTAAAACAAACAGAAATCTTATCAGGGGATAAGGCAGAATGCCACATTTATTGGAACATAAAACATGCAGTATAAAATGAATAAAGAAGAGGGAGGTTATCTGCTTCCCTCTTTCCCATACATATTAATTCATCCATTCATACAAAAGAAACAAGCACACACACACAGAGTTAGACAGCCCTGCAAAGTTTAAGGTGTTACCAAGTTCTAAAGTCACTCAGGTCAGTCAGGTGGCCAGCCAGACTAATCACAAGGGTTGGAGTCAGGTTTTATTGGACGCCTCCAAAACTTCTTGCAGGTGGACAGACCCAAAGCTTTTCTTTGTGTCCGTTCTTACAGTGATAGCTTTCCATACAAGCGTATGGATTCTGGTAAGTCAGACATGAAGGTCATCCTCCTTGTCCTGTTGGCAGGATTGGATTGGTAGGACGTGATCTTCTGGCTTTGTGGTCTGCAGTGTTCAGGGGGGTCATTGCTTGCAGTTTTCAGCTGTCAGGGTGAAGCATGATTTAGTATTTGGTAATCCTTAACTGTTGACTCGACAACGCTGCAACCTTTAACTGTTAAACCAATGAAGGCTAGTGTTACCTGCTGTGAAAGAACTGTCTTTCTTCACATTGTCCCATACATACATCATTCATTCTTTTGTTACCTCTTTTTAAACATGCCAGACATACCACAGACATTACATAAGCATTTTTCTTATACCAAATTTAAGTTCTAAAATTATGAGTCCAATAGGTCAAATATATTTATGCTAAGCAATAGGAAATTTAAAATAGATTGTTAATTCCAGAACATTATTAATGACTAATTAAAATATTATAAAAAGTAAATCATAACAAGATTAACTTTATCTTAATGGCAAAATAATTAATTATATAAAAAGAAAAGTAACAATATAAGCAATCAAAGCAATTATAGCTACTTCAATACAACAAGGACCCTGCCTCTTTCTGGTCAGCTGACTGGGGATGGGTGCTAGTTGTGTAGGTGCCGGTGAAGGTGCCATCACAACAAGCCACCTGATTTCAAAATGCAGGAAGGTGATGGGCTACTTCCACCACAGCATCAAGGGGATGACTTTCTTGCCTGCATTGCATGCCAGCCTCTGTCTTCGTTACTATTCCATAGATTCATATATTCATAGATGTTAGGGTCGGAAGGGACCTCAATAGACCATCGAGTCCGACCCCCTGCATAGGCAGGGAAGAGAGCTGGGGTCAGATGACCCCAGCTAGATGCTTATCTAAACTCCTCTTGAAGACGCTTGTGGCCATTATTTCTTGTAACCCCTGGGGGCGCCTTGGTGAATAAAACCTCACCAATTCCCTTCTGTGCCCCCGTGATGAACTTATAGGCAGCCACAAGGGCGCCTCTCAACCTTCTCTTGCGGAGGCCCTTAACCATACGAGTGGCCCTTCTCTGGACCATCTCCAGGTTATCCGCATCCCTCTTGAAGTGCGGTGCCCAGAATTGCACACAGTACTTCAACTGCGGTCTGACCAGCGCCTGATAGAGGGGAAGTATCACCTCCTTGGATCTATTCGTCATGCATCTCCTGATGCACGATAAAGTGCCATTAGCTTTTCTGATGGCTTCGTCACACTGCTGACTCATGTTCATCTTGGAGTCCACTAGGACTCCAAGATCCCTTTCCGCTTCCATGCCACCAAGCAGGTCATTTCCTAGGCTGTAGGTGTGCTGGACATTTTTCCTCCCTAGGTGCAACACTTTGCATTTCTCCTTGTTGAATTGCATTCTGTTGTTTTCTACCCATTTGTCCAACCTGTCCAGGTCTGCTTGCAGCTGTTCCCTGCCCTCCGGTGTGTCCACTTCTTCCCACAGTTTTGTGTCATCTGCAAACTTGGACAGAGTACACTTCACTCCCTTGTCCAAGTCGCTGATAAAGACATTGAAGAGTATCGGTTCAAGGACCGAGCCCTGCGGGACCCCACTGCCCACACCCTTCCAGGTCGAAACTGACCCATCCACTATGACTCTCTGGGTGCAACCCTCCAGCCAATTCGCCACCGACTGGACTGTGTAGTCATCCAAGTCACAGCCATTTAACTTGTTCACCAGTATGGGATGGGATACCGTATCGAAGGCCTTCCTTCTGGACCCTCTCCAGAAGGGCCACCAGTATGGGGTGGGATACCATATCGAAGGCCTTCCATCCAGGAAGAGCACACACACCAACTGCAGGTGCTTCTTCAGCCTGACAAAATTTTTTCAACCCGAAAGCTTGCTAAGATATATTTCTCCAAGTATTCAGTTGATCTACTAAAAGATATCAGATTGACCCAAATAACCTTGTCTGCCATGTCCTTAGTTGAAAATGGGTGAGCTCACCCTGCTCAGTGAGCCACCCCTGCAGCATGCCTCCATGATCTCTGTTGCCGTGTGGGACTCATCCATCACCTTGGCTTGAAGGAGAGCCCACCAATGACCTGACTGGTCACACAAGTGCCCTGTGAGGGAGAGGTAGGTGTGACCTTCACCCCAGCTGCTCCAGATGTCTGAGGTGAAGTTTAAGGCCACCTGTGGACCTTCGTTGCACAGCTGCTCCCTCAAGTACTCCCTGCATGTCTCATACAGGAACAGCACCACTGTCCAGGTGAAGGTGGTGTGTGCGGGCACTTTGTACAATGGGGTCACAAGGGCCATTAGCCACCTGCACCCTGGCCACTCAACTAAGGAGAAGGGATGGCCATCCACAGCAAGCATCTCCCCAATGCTCTGGGTGACTTTGCTCGCCCTGGGAACATGCTCCCCTGTGTGCCCACCTTTCCCCCACTGTTTCAGGGTGGCCTTCCTCTGCTTCAGGGGGATGGGGGCTTTGGAGCAAGTGCCATGGTAACGAGGATCAAGGGGAAGGAGGTGATGACTGCAGAGATGCATCAGCATCCCCGTGGTGCTCATGCTTTTCCCTCTCTTGCCCCAGCTCTGCCCCAGCTGGTTTTGGCTCGGCAGTGCAGGTAGGTAGCATATGTGGGATCATCTGCCAGCTCAAAATGATCCCAGACCACACTACCCACTCACTTCTGGGGTGTGGGTGCATGTGCAGATGCTGCCTTTTCCCAGCAGATGCTGGCAGAGGCACAGCAACAGGAGGAGCACCATTACAACAGTAGGCACAGCTGAGCCACTTGCCTCCACAACCTCTACCTCACCCTCCTCCAAAGTGCCTTCCAGGTAAGGAGACCTTGCTCTAGGGGAAACTTGATGGGTGTGGAGCACGAACTCAGATGATTCCCCCTCCTTCCCCAGATTTTTTCTTGCTAGGACACTCAGATCCAGATCCAGCTCTCTCTCTAGCACTGGAAGGCTCAGGCTGGGAATTGAAATTGGGGTGGAGGAAGCTGTAATGCTGCTGCTGCTTGTTGTTGTCATGGTGGTGTTGTTCAGGGTTGTTGTTGTTATGGCAGGTGTTATTGGATGGGATGCAGACACTGTTCCTATCTCCTTGGTGCCACTAGCAGCAGAAGTGGCATGGCTGCTAATTGTTGGAAAAAGGCTGCATCTAAGTTTTGGGTGGGGGGGGAAGGGAACTTGGAGCAATCTGGAGGGAAAGCTCTATATGACTGTCATATCATCATTATTTACCATCCCGCTGATCTCTGTCATCCACAAATTTTATCAGTAGTTAATTTATTGTTATTTCTACAATATTGATGACATTGAATAGTAATAGTTAGTATTGATCTCTATGGGATTTTAGTAAACCTTCACCCTTATAGTGATCGTTCTCCATTATAAACGATCAAATCAATTTTTTATAAGATTTTCTATTGTATTTAAAAAAAAAAGACTGTAACAGCATCAGCCATTAGTGCTTTTATATACATCCGAATGAATTATAATAAATTTGCATAATCTTATTAAATGATAATGCCATTTATTCCCTACTTTTCCCTATTCCCACCCAGGGTTCAGAATAATACCCAGGTAAGTATTAAGCAGATAAGTGGCTTCCATCCCTTTCCATAAATCATGTAATTGCTGACCTACTTCAAGATTTTTAATAAAAACATCCTGATCACTGTAGTTTACACTTGCATATAGTAGCAAAGTTATGTGTACCTACTATTTTACTACCAATTCACTTGAAAATGTTTTGCTGCTGCAATTGAATGACACAATATAAAATAAATTGTATTGAAACTTAGTAATTCCAGGTTGGTATTTGGACAGCGAGAAATGTCAACAGTATCTCTCTGAAGAAAAAAATAACGCATAGCCATTGTAGCAAGACAGAGATAGGTAATATTTTGAAGGTTGATATGCTGTCTTTGAGAACGTAAGTGGTTATTAGGTTAGAAAGTTTGATTCGTGTCTCTGAACTACTTTTTGAGAGCTTGGCATTGAGTGTTTGGCCTTTATTCTTTCTACTTTCTGCCTTAAGTGGTTTGGAAAACCTAAATGAAAACTTTTCTCAAATCTTCTCGTTTTCTATTTAATGTGTACTAATAGCCTATTTGCCCAGGAAGTTGGAGACAGGGTTTAGATTTTCCTCATCCTGAGATGGGGATTCAAATCCACATCTCCTGCAAGAGTGGCTTAACTACTCAACTATAGGCAGGGCTTGAGTGTGGACCCTACTCTACCTCTCCTATTGAAATTATGCCATTCTGAAACAATGAATGCACAGTTTAGCTGTGTCAGAAAGAGACCCTATAACCTTGTTGTTAAGGCACGCAACCAAGAGTAGAAAGTCAGGAACCTCCAGTCAGGTGACATAAGAGTTTGGGATTGGAAGTGTATGGAAGTGCCCACCAAGAGTCATGACCAAGAGGCCTAATTAACTCTGGAAAAGGGCCCAAGTTAATCGCCTCCCATGCTAAGCTCTACGGGGCAGGTTTTTTAGATTTCCCTTCTAAAGCATCTTTGGGTATGTATATAGTGTTTCTGTGGTATGCCACAGTCCGACTCATTTGCTACTGCTCTGCACAATCTAAACCTGGAAATGAAGGTAGTGGTCCTGGGCTGGGGACAGCCGGTTAAGTGCTGACACTTAACCAGATCTCTGTCTCCAGCCTCCTTTAAACCAGATGGTTCACTGCCAGGTCTGGCATGTGCAGAGAGGGAGGCCTGAGGTCATACTTCTCAGTAGTACATACAATAGTACCACAGAGACGGTATAAGCATATCCTAATTCTCCCTATGCACTGTATAGGGAGGCTTGCTACCTAACATTGTGTTTTAGACTTTATTGGGGAAGGATGGGAAAAACAGTACCTAGGAGATGGGCATTGTGGCATAGGGCATGCCCACACCCTAGAAGCTGTATATCCTATAGTTCAGGGCATGAATGGGATGAGTGTTGGGATGAATGTTATATATAAGTCCTAGGTTCTTTATTGAATCTAACTCAGGAAAAGTTAAGACCTCTGTCCCATATATCTGGTATGTGAAATGCACTGTAAGAGCACTACTGTCAGAAACTTCTCTTCAGAGGGAAATTGCAACTGGATTTGTATTAGGTGCATAACGACAGCTACATCAGCTAACATTCCCAACTAAAAGCATACGCACCCACTCATATTTAACAGATCTCAACTGGTCCATGCTTAGATCAGTTTGAATTTTAGATTTAGGTTCAGTCGATTCTTATTCTATTCAAAAGAGTTTGTAGTAGCTGAGACTGGGCAGATGACAAGAATTTTTGTTCATTTTTTGTCCTTGGTAAATTTTGGTATCTCAGTATATTTAATTGCAAATAGAATTACTAATTCATTCAGATCTTTAAGGTTTGGGACATTGCATAAACCGGTTTGAGCCAAATTAGTTACGTCTGATACTTTAAGGTTTAGGACATTGCATAAACCGGTTTGAGCCAAATTAGTTAAGTCTGATACTTCAACCAGGTTTATCTCAAAATGGTTTCAGCCATTTTCAAACCAGTTTATATGCACTGAACATCTGTTCTGTTACAGGTTTAAAAAAGTTTCTGATCACTTAAACTGGTTTATGTGTAATGTCGGTCCCTAGCCTAACAGAGAAAAAAATGCCATAGCTGTAAAAAGCAGTTAAACCTTGACCATGTTTTACTGAGTAAGCATATCCACATTCACTGTGGTGAGAATATCACTTGAAACATTGAAGAAATTTAACAAAAACAAAGACAAAAGATACTACACCCACCTCTAGTGACTTATCACTTACAGCAGAACAAAAATTATGGTACATAGGAATTGCCATACTGGATCGGACCTAAGATTCATATAATCCAGTCCTGTCTGTTAGTGGCCAACAGGAAGCTGCAGGAACAGGGCAGGTGGACTCTTTGTGCTAATCTGTTTTCTTTTTGATAACAGGTTTAATTCTGTCTTTAATACTTACATATTAGTTGAAGCCTTAGAGCATGAGGTTTAATATCCCTTCCATGACATTGGTGGTGCCATGAATTTTATAACTTGGAATAGTTTTGATATCCAGATAAATGTTCAGTGCTTTTTGATCCTTTAAGTTTCTGGCCTGAATCACTTCCTGTGGCCAAAAATTTCAGTTTAATTACATGTATGAAAAAAAATATATATTTTTTGTTGGTTATGAATTGTCCTAACATCTTGTGTTGTTTTTTAACCGTACTGAATACGCTGATTAAAAGCCTGATCATTGGTTTTCTCTCCAGTGCTCTGATTCCTATCTGGGGTTAATTCCTTTGCAATTAAATTGCCAAAAGTTACAAATATATTTTCCCTCCTTATGTATTACTTTGTACTTATTGATGTTTCACATGCATGCACACTCACACTTCGGTTAATCTATACAGTAAAAATGTACCCTGCCTTCTGCTCGACTTCAGACTAATACAGCTAACTACATCTCTCTACACATAGATGGCTCACATCTTTCTCAAACTTCTCCAGTTATTACTAACCTGAATAGATTTTTGTGTGCTGAAGTTTTAACCGTCTGTCTTGCAAATACTTAATATATTAAGCAATTAGTAAACTTGACCATTTAATGTTATCATTTAATGCTACTCCTGCTTTCTATTTCCTACCCAGGTTTTGACTCACTGCTCTACTTTGCTTCTCACCCATGACTAGATAGCTTTAAGAGCCTTTTGTGTAGAACCTAGTTCAACACGTTTTGGAAGTTGTCCTTGCTGAAATGTTAAAAGAATTCTATCAGATTAGTAAGGAATTATTTTTCACTGTAGAAAACATCTAGACAAAGGCCTAAATGCAGCTTTTATGCCCTAGGGAGTGGCAACTGGGTCAACAATAGCAGTGGCCTCTGCCAATGTTATGCCCCTCTAAATTGGTGTCTGGGACTGGTTCCTACTTGCCCACTCCTAGTTATGCTGCTGATAAAACCTATCACACCATGATCTTTCAAATGTTTTGTTGTTCCATTTTTAACTAGTATTTTGAACAATGTTTTATGTAAAAATATAAGATTTAGTGGTCTATAGCTCCATGATAACCCCTCAAGTCCTTTTTTTTTCTTCTTTTTTTAAATATAAGTACACTTGCTTTCTCCTTAGTCTGTTAGGATGGTAGATGTTTTTAATGAAAACTGGTACATTTTATGAGGAGTTCAACCTCTTCATATAAACTGTTTTATAATCCTTGGATACAACACATAGCTTTAGAAGTTTGCTGCTTTTTAAATTAGCAGTTTACTTCAGTACTATTTCTTAAGTCACATCACTTTTATTGATGGAAGAGGCCATGTCCGCAGTAGGAATTCCCTGTCCTATGCAAAGAAAACATTGCATTTCTTAGAATTATCAAATCATCCTTAATTATTCCCTTTAACAGCTGAAGTTCTTAGCAGACTCAGGGCTTTAGCACATTACCTGCATAATGTTAGAAATCTGTGGAATGTTAGAACTCAGTGGAAACATATGATGTCATAAACTTATGACTTCTTTTAAAGCAGTCTTAGTGAAGGCTTCATGTCATTTCAGAATTTCATGATTGACTGGCCACTAGAGGGCTAGTAAACAGTAGGGCTGTGTGAAGCTTTGGTCACTGATTCAATTTGGTGGCCGAATCTCCAAATGTAAATCAAGTCAGGAGAACCTTTAATCTCTTTTAATCAAATCAGAACCCTCCAAATCAATTCGGGGAGATTGAGATTTGATGATTTGGACATAGACATAGCTTTAATTATTTTTTCTACATACCCCAAGGTGCCAGGTGGCACTTGAACGCTGAGATAGTGGGGTGGATGGAGCATCTCACGGGAGCATGCGGAGGTCCCCAGTGTTCTCGGTGGTGGACCCAGAAGTGGACCAGAAGCACTTCCAGTCCACTTCTGGGTCTGCTGCGGAACATGTGGGGGACTTGCCCCCAGCCCCTGGCTCTGTGACTGGTGCCTCCTGGGTCTGGGGGGCCACCCAGGGTTCCCCTGTGGCCAGTTGCTGAGCTGAAGGGCATGTGGGGGGGGAGGGGGGGCCCTCTGCGTGCTTGGTGGTGGACAAGAATTATTTCCAGTCCACTTCCGGGTGTGCGCTGAGCGTGTGGGGGGGGGGGGGGCCCACGCTCCTGTGGGATGCTCCATCTGCCCCATCATCTCAGCATTCACAATCTGTGCCTGGTACATTGAGGTATGTAGAAGAAACATTTAAAGCTGTGTCTATGGCTGAATCACTGATTCTCTGAATTAGCATCAAATCTTTACATTCGGATTTGGCCGAATCTAATCAGGACAGTGATCTGAATCAACAAATAGAATCACTGTCCCCTGAATTGGGTCGAATCCAAATCCAAATAAAATATGGCCCACTTTGCACACCCCTAATGAACAGGGGAGTAGACAGGAGCCCGGACTCTATTCCTCCTCTGTGGTGGCAGAGAGGAGGCAGAGAAATGAGCATGCAACATCCTTCCCTGCAACATCCAGCGAGAGCCCAGACAGAGTGGAAGGTGGGGGAGGAGAAATCATGAAAAACTGTTTGAAGTGAGGCAGGTGGTTTGTGTGGAGGGGAGAAATAAAAAGAAAGAAGAAGGAATGATTTTTTAAAAAAGGTAAAGGACTAAAATCTGGCATTGGTTTCAGTGAATTGGGATTGGATCAGGGAGGGGGAGTTGGGTTAGAGGCGATGTGGGTTATGCTGGCTGGGAGGGTGGAGCTGTCCTGGCCTTTGTAGTGAGACCAGGGCAAGCATGTTTTCCCCAGCTGAAGGATCCTGCAGCTGTTAAGCCACTCTCAGTGCCCAGCAGCCGCACCTGTTATAGCTCTGGGACAAAGTCCAGGGAGGTTGCTTCTGTAGGTTCTGTGCTAGGCCTTAAACTGATGTGGCCACTCTGCATTTGTGGAGGCCAGAGCACAGAGCCTGGGAGAAGCAGCCTCCCTGGGGCTGAAATGGATTTTCCTGCAGCCAGATTATGCGGCTGGGAGAAGCAGGCTTCCTAGGCTCCGTGGTCTGCCTGCAACTAAGCTCAGAAGTTCCTCCAGTGGGAAGGCACCGAAAGGGGAAGAAGAGGGAACTGCTAGAGCTTTGGAGGGTAGGAAGGGGTATAGCAGCTGGGAGATGTGCATCCTGTGATGTTGGAGGAATGAAAGTAAAGAATTTTATCTACCCTGACCAACCAAACAGTACCCTGGAATGGCATAGGTAAAACATTTCCAAATTTCCTTTTGAGTGGCTTATTTTTAAAACATTTGAAGGGTATTTATGGTGATTTAACACCCTTAACTAATGACTGCTCTCATTCTAAATGCCTTTATGATGTTTTTAAGGTAAGTTGTGCCAAGGCCCCCAGTAATCTTAACAGGACCCAGTGCCTCTTGTTTGCAATGCACCATAAGCCTTTCTTCTTGGTTCATTGTTATCCCTTAAGGTATTTGCTCATGTGGACCTGACTCACAAAGACATACATTTTTCACACAATTCCTATTCTGCTTTATCCATCTCTTGTCCCGTGTTGTGCGTTTGATGGTACTTATTTACTATTTGAGTAGAGGAGTGTCACGATTAAAGTCATTCACTGAATGCCTGGAACATAATTAACACATGCTAGCTATTGGTTGTACCTACACAGGTTTGTCTTCAGAGAATACACACCCAAACAAAAAGCCAGGAACTTTAAGAAAAGTGAAAGTGTTTTGAAGTACATGTACAAGATATAATACTTCTCTCTAAGAAACATCTTTTATTTTAGACTTAGACAATGTATTGTGCTGTACTCATATACCAAGTGATGTGCTTTTGACCTAGTTCATGCTGTGCACAATGAAAATGTTCAGTTTATTGCTACTCATTGATGCTCTGGGTTGTTTAAAATACTAAACTTATAGCAAAAGAAAGTTGCCATTGTTTATAGTTATTGCCTATTACAGAAAAAAGTCAGAGAAGCCAGAAACAATAATAATGAGTGATATGTAAGTACCTTGCACCATATTCAGCATGAAAAAGAAATGTATTTTTTTATAGGAATCCTTACACTGGTTCTGTTCAGAGCTTTTATGGAATATGTCTGCCAGAGCCCCTCAGTATGCTTTATGGGCTGATTATTGAATCAGAAAAGGGAGAAGTTTCATGGTTATGATAGTAAGTTACAGATCGAGAGTTTGACATGCACTTTAGATTTCTTTTCCCTTCCTTCCTTCCTATTTGAGTCATTTCTAAAAGCTGTTGTTTTATGTACAGATTCCCTTTGTTCCTTAATTATTTTTCTATATTGCAGTCTCTAGTGACCATGTATGCTCCATGAATTTCTAAATTGTTTCACATCATAGACACAGTCCTTTGGTTTCACAGGTGAAACCAAAAGTCCTATTTGCCTGTTCCAGTCCCTTTGCCATACGTCTAGCTCCCATCTGCCACAACTATAAAAACATGCACAGAGACAGCCCCATTTATTTAAGCAGAGTTAGTGAGATGGCTGTTTGGGAATTCCCAAATGTGACTAATTTACATTAAATGAAAGCATATATACAAAAAGAATAAGTCATTTTAACATTACAACTAGCCTTGTATAAAGAAAATACTAAAGCCCAGACGTTCATGCAGGACTGCATGTATATATATAAAAGTATTTCAAATGACAATTCACAAATAAGCTGAAGGTATATTCTGAATTCTGCCACATATGTTGACTATTTCTGCCTACACAGTCAGATGGGTTGCAAATGGGCTAGGGGGCCAGACCCAGAGAGTAGTGGTGGATGGGTCATATTCGACCTGGAGGGATGTGGGCAGTGGAGTCCCCCAGGGCTCGGTCCTCGGGCCCGTACTGTTTAATTTCTTTATTAGTGACTTGGACGATGGGGTGAAAAGCATCCTGTTCAAACTCACTGATGACACTAAGATTTGGGAAGAGGTGGGCACACTAGAAGGGAGGACAGGATACAACAGGACCTGGACAGATTACAGGTGTGGGTGAATGTAAATAGGATGGGATTTAATACTGACAAGAAGAGGGTACTGCACTTGGGCAGAAAGAACCGGGAGCATACCTACAGGCTGGGGAACTTCCTTCTCGAAAGCACAATGGCAGAAAGAGATCTTGGAGTCATTATCGATTCTAAAATGAACATGGGCTGCCAATGTGAGAATGCAGTCAGCAAGGCTTGTATCCACAAGTCTTGTCATGTATCCACAGAGGCATCAAGGAGGTGATCTTCCCCCTTTATGTGACGCTGGTCAGGCCACAGTTGGAGTATTGCACTTCAGGAAGAATGTGGCCAGCATCAAGAGGATCCAGAGGAGGGCCACTTCATGATCTGGGGACAGCAGGGCAGACCCTATGGGGAGAGGCTATGGGACCTGAACCTGTTCAGCCTTCACAAGAGAAGGCTGAGAGGGGATTTAGTGACCATCTATAAACTTACCGGGGGGACCAGAGGGGAATAAGTGAGACCCTGTTCCCCCAAGCACCTCCTAGAGTAACAAGGAATAACGGCCACAAGTTGATTGAGAGTAAGTTCAGGCTAGACATTAGAAGGCACTACTTCACAGTCAAGGCGGCCAGGATCCGGAACCAGCTTCCAAGGGAAGTGGTGCTGGCTTCTACCTTAGGGATCTTCAAAAGGAGACTTGATAATTACCTACCTGGGGTCATATGAGCTTAAACTTACCAGGGGTCATATAAGTCTAGTATTCATTCCTGCCCAGGGCAGGGGGACAGACTTGGTGATCTGCTCAGGTCCCGTCCAAACCTATATCTATGAACCTATCTATCACTTTACACAAATTAATTTAATTATCATTACAACTTCCGTCAAAGTTTAGTGCTGGGTTTGCAGAGCAAAATGAATCCCCAATGTGATGAACCATATGGAAGGAAAAAACTTTGTCAAAAAAATCTGTTGCTCTTGCAGGATGGTAGTTCTGCCATAAAATCTTCATAGTAACTTGAATCAGCAGGGATTTGTAAGGAAAAAGGAAAGTAGCCTGCAAGTTATCCACTAGCCTTCACGTAAGACTGCCAAAACTCATATAATTCTCAAGCCTTCCACAATTGTAGCCATCATCCTACTCTTGGCACACCTTGCTACATTTTGATTTCTTTCCTGCATGAAGGTGCCCCATCCAATGGGTTGCTGATAAACTATAAAGTGAGTTGTTTCTGACTGAAGCATCATTATTTTGAACCATGGCAAAACTCTGATTGCAGTGAGAGGGGAGTTTTACACCAAGAATTGGCATGATAGGGTGTGTTCATATGAGTGTGGATGGTTGGTTCCCCAGGGACAACTAGCAGCAGGACAGCTCATGCAGTAGTTGCCCCCAGGGAACGCCTGTGCTACGCAGCCTCTGATGCATTGCAAGCTACCCCAGGTGAGGTAGAGGCGGCGGAGGTCAACCAGGTTCCGGTTGCCCGTGTGTGCACCGCTCCACTTTTTATCTTGAGGGAGTTTTTGTGACCCCTGGAAATCAAGGGGTCAAAAAACTCCTGCACTGCTCCCTTGCAGTGTGGAAAATGGCTGAATGTACAGTATGTGGCACTGTGGTCATGTCTGTACCGCACAGCTGCACTCAGACAGACGTGGCCATAGAATGTCTGTGGCGTGGTCTGCCATGACTTCTGGTCTGCTGTGGGATGGACATACAACACGTTTATTTATGCAACAACTGTCTACAGGTATACTAGTCAATAGGATGTAATTTAATTTGATTTCTCAACAATGTAAGCTCTCTTTGTAACAATGTCCTGTTACTTCTTTCTATGTCACGTAACAGAGAGGAGTCTGTGACCTATGATTTTTATGAGCTCTTACAAAGAAATGACTTTAAGCAAAAAACCAGCAACAGCTAAGCGTCCTTCTTCTTAAAAAACAAAGAAACAAACAAACAAAAACAAAAAAAAAAACAAAGAAAAAACAGTTCACCAAATCCAGAATCTATTATATTTAAGGGGCATTTATATCTTATCCTGGAATTCATTGCTCATTTCTGCCATTATTTCATATCAATATTCAGAGTCCTGAATTTTAAAAATATGAATTTCACAGATTAAATTCTCTTTTGTTCATTACATGAACATCATCCAGTTCATTTATGACTTGCAATTTTCATGAAACAATGATTTATATTTTCTCCTAATTATGAAAAAGAGAATGATATCGCATGGTTTATAACTGACAGTGGCTTCAGTTCTGTTTTGGACTTCACATGAAGCCCAATTATAGTTCATTTTACTTCCTGCCATTGTATTTATTATATATTGGCTTGCATATATACTTGAGTAGTTCATTCCTAAAATATATGCTACTAGTCAGAAACTTTTAATTGTCAAAACCTACATTGCGACATTTAAGTCTTGATTTAGGAAAGGTCTAAAGGAAAGGAAAGGAAAGGTCTGGTTTCTAAGTTCATTTTACTTCCTGCCATTGTATTTATTATATATTGGCTTGCATATATAGTTGAGTAGTTCATTCCTAAAATATATGCTACTAGTCAGAAACTTTTAATTGTCAAAACCTACATTGCGACATTTAAGTCTTGATTTAGGAAAGGTCTGAGGTTTCTAAAGCATGCTTTTTGTGGAACTGAAGCATCTAAATCCAAAATAAAGATCCCAGACATTCCCACTCAGCTTCAATATAATTCTGGAGGCAACTGTGTTGGCACTGGATTTACAGCCCAGTCCTGATACCTCGTTCTGGGTGAGCACAACCTTTCTTTAGACTGACTGCAACTTCTTCCATTTGATAATAGGCAAATTTTATTGATACACAATGATAACAGATAAGAGTAATGCAGGCAAAGCAAACAAAATAAGTACTTGATCCTACTAATCTACCCGTTCTAGGGCTTCACAGGGAGATGGTACATTGTGGCCAATTTGCAAGTGCCACCCTATGGTTCTTGCTTGAACAATATCAGCAGTCTTGGAGTTCAAGGGCCGATGCCCCCACTCCCCTGGTGGGGTGAGATGGGCTGGTGGTGCACCCTCCTTCCATGGTGGCCTCAGGCTACCCTCTGTTACTCAGAAAATCCCTCCTTTTGTATTCTTTTTCTCTTGATGACTTTTCATTTCAAAGTACCATTGATTGATCTCCCTGTGGTTATCATGTTGTCCATGTTCTGTTTTGTCAGCCTAATTCTTTGTTTCCACAAACCCATCATATGCATATGTCTTAATTTGGTATTTTGCCAGTGTCTTAATTTGGTCATTCCACTCAAAACTGGAAATCACAGGAGCTTTACAGTTCGTCATTGTGACCTGATGCTAATTCTGCAGGTTCCTATCTTGTTATGGAACACTGTCTGCATGTTTTCCCACTGCATGTTTTTAGTTTCCTAGGATGTTTATACCTGTTTGTCTGCCTGCTTTGGGCACAGTGTCTGCTAAAAGGCTGAGAATGTGAATCTTTGCCACAAACAGATTTTAGAAACCAATTAACCCTTGCCGTTCCCCTGGACCATTATCCTAATGCAATATTTGCTCTACTTACAAGCCGATTTCTAAAAGCAAATTTCTACATATCATTCTAGCCATCACCTGATCTTATAAGGTACTTCCCTTTTTTACTTAAAAATTGGTAGGGCACTGAGATCTGTACCTCTGTACATGTCCAGCACTGGCGCAGTATAAGCAACTTAGTGCCTTTCTTATGCCTATGTCTTATGAGGATCCAGGAAAAAGAACTACAGCTTAAGTCCATTAGAGTGCCCCATCCAGTAGACATTCTCAGAGCATGCCTAACTCAAATATAAAGGACTAGAATTCTCCCAAAATCTGGTGGTGGTTACTTTCCTCTTAAAACAACAACCTACTGCCACTCTTCATTTATTCAGTATTCTAGTAGTTAGCACACTTGTCCAGGAAGCTGGAGATCTTCTCAGTCTGAAGGGCCCAAATCAGCATCTCAGTCAGAAGGCCCCTAACTTCCAGGAGAGTTCCCTAATGGTCAGGCTGTTGGCAAGTATAAAATGGCAGAGGAGAGAACAGGTGAGGAAGAATTCTCCATCATTCCTGATCAAGCTGTGCCACTGTACACAAAGGAATTCAAGTTTAATGGAAACAGGGACAGTACAAAGAGGAGCATGATCCTATATCCTAGGGGTTAAAGCACTCTCACTGGATGTTGCATCTCTCTGGGGGAGATGCATTTTAAACCAAATCTTTTTTTAATGTATTTTAGATCCAACTGGACAAAATATGTACATTTTGAGCTGTGACAACAAATACACTGCTGAGTTCTTTGAAAGAATTAGTATGGTATCCATGTAACCTTTGGACAAGAGCTCAGTTCTCAAGGGAATGGGACACTAACTTGACTAGAGAGAGAAGGGATTTCAGCTATACCATTTCCTATTGACAAGCTTCAGGGTGAACCATACTACTTCTGTGGAATTCAAGTTAGCATTCAAGTTAGAAGGTGCTGCGAGCACTCGCATATTAAAGAATATTTTTTGCCTGTGCTGTTCTGACTTGCCCCTGGCATAGTTGAGAGCCAGAACACCTGAGCTATATCCTAGCTCTGGATTTAGGGTGGATGGGAGCAACTGGAGAACTGCAAATTTCCTTTTTATTACTATATAGCATGTTTAAGTTACTCTAACACCAGCTAGGTAGCGAGGCCCAGAATTAGCCCTCTGTCAGGAGCCTGTCTTGAGCACCAGAACTGGAGTTGGGGCAGAGGCAAGCACTAGCACAACCATTTACCCGGCCAGTGTTTATAGTTGATGGTGGGACAGTAGGCTTCTGGACAAAGGCCTCTACCCTCTGGCCCCTTATTGGCCAGGATTTCTTGGATGGGGATTGGCCTTTTTGGTTTATTTAAGACCTGCACAGGAAAGTGCCTGAGCAACAGAGCTTTTATCCCAACCAGACTGCTCTGTTTCCTTCTGTGTTCTTATCTCCTGACCCCTGGCTTGATGCACAATTGCCAACCTGGCTCAAACTCTGACCACTTCTGCCTAGCAACTTACGCAATCTCAGATCCTGATTTAAGGCATGGACTTGGCCTGCCTTCCAAATTTTGCTTTTGCATGGCCATGCCCTCCCCTGTCCTAGTCTCTGGTATCCTGGCTTTGACCTGGCTATCTTCTGACCCCTAACTTCTTCATTCTTTTAACTACAGGCCTGGACTGCCTATGCCTTAGTCACAATACCCTCCCCTGAAGTAGTGTAACTCTGAGATGCACAAGAGGACACTTAGGATATGTTAATGAGCGTTACATGTATGGATGTTTGCATTTTACATAACATTTTAAATGCCCTTAATATGAGTCAAAATATAACATGTAACTTCACCCTTAGGTTGCTTAGTCCACCAGTTTGCTGCATCATCATTCTGAGATCCCTTGCACCAGATAAGAAGGCTAGGTCCCCCAATTCTACATTCTGGATTTCACTTTGCAGCAACTAAATTAATGGGTGTACTCAAGCCCTTTATGGAATCTGGTTTCAGAAAACTTATCTTCTTTACCTGGCTAGTGCACACAATGGAGATCATGCCTTTTTCTTTCCCTTCTAAATCTCTTTTAAGTGTCATATGCCTACAGGGCATTATTGCTAGAGGAAGCCCTGCCAGAACATGGGTTCCTGACTTTAACTTTGGCAGTGCAGGATAAAGGAAAGTATCTGCCTCAGCAGTTGTTTGAGGTTTAGGCAGGCCCTGGCTCTGAGAGCATTAATTATTCATCTAGCCTAGGCTTCTCTTTTCTTCATGCCATGCCTAATAGGACACATCTGTCTTGTTCATGTATTGTACATTATTTGAAATTTGACTCATTCTGCTTCTGTGCTGAACTTTGACTCAGGTCACCCATGGCTGGAATGTAAGATTATGAATCTCAACTCAGATTTCCATATCTCTTTCTCCGTGATATATCTACTATGACAGAGTTATAGGTCCAGGTGTGCGACCAAAGATCATTATGCTTTTGTCACATTTTTATGGTACAATAGGCAGAGCTAATAAAAAGACCAATGGATGTAAGATAACAACACAGCTGCAATATTTCAATCCAACAATTGAATTCTATCAATCAAACTACCCTTTGCTGTCAGAAAAGCTAACCATAGAAATTTACACTGTGCATATAACAAAAAAAGAAAAATAAAAAGAGAAAATGGAAGAAAATGCTTAGGGTAAATTAAAAGAAAAAGGCAAATCTGCAAAAGAATTATACTTCAAAATTTGGGAAAATGAACTAGAAAAGGAAAAATAAAGTTTATAACATGCATTTGATAAGAATTGTCTAGACATCAGTGCATGAATATTGAAAAATAAAAACTGAATGAATAACTCAGTGATAAGATCAAGTAAATTCATTAAATAAACTGCCAAAGAGAATAGGAATATTTAGGAAGCATAAGAAAGTGTATAGAGTATAATTAAAACCTGAGTTCAATGAAGTTGTTTTTTCTCTTCCATTTCTTTTCAGAAAAAATAGAAACCTCTTAGAACAAATCATACTTATATAATTAAAAATGATATATTACCATAATATACCGTAGTAAGTTTTGTTAATTGACCAGGCATTATACAATAGTCTATTCTTGCATTTTCCTCTCTAATTACTGAAAAAATATAATAGTCATATAGGCATCCTACATGAATTATTTATCCGTGAGATATGAATGTCTATCTCTAAATTCTTATACTGTATATTTGTATCAAATCTACTATGTTTCTCCATGTACCAGCAGAAATGGAAGTAGACAGGAAAGAAAAACTTTGGTATATTGTACTGGTTTGTACTGGTTTGTACAATAGCACAGTGAAAATATAAGCATTCATAATGGGTCCAGTTTCATGAACGACATGTGCCCCCGGCAGCTGGGGGGGCACGGCAACGCTGGTGGTGGCACGAGTGTGGCAGTGGTGAGTGCTGAGCTCCCACAGACAGCTCTGGCACTGTCAATGGTGGCCAAAGGTGGTGGCCACCCACAGATGCTGCCAGCAACAGCAGCCAGTGGTGATTTTCTGACCACCCAAAGATGCTGCCAGTAGTGTCGGCGGTAGGGGGTGGCAGGGTAGGAAGCGGCAACTACCTGCAGGCACCACTGGCAGTGTCAGTGGTGCCTTTTCTCAGGGGTTGCACTGCTACACTCATGGGGTACATGTGTACCTACATTCACCCCCTACATGTCACCAATGTCCAGTTTTATCATAGTTATAATAATAAAATGCCCATTGATATTGGAAGTGTTGCCCTAAGCAAGAAAGGCTAGCTCATTTAAATTATGTTTGTGAAAAGTGATTTATCAGGTATTAATAAATTTGCCTCTAAAACATTACTAAAATGTACTACTCAAATTCATAAACTGAAAAGAATTAAGTATGTAAATAAAGTATTAAAGAATCTATTTAAAAGGTTACTCTCAAATATGTTACAAATTTAATCCAAATTTACTTTTTCAAATAATCAGTTAAAATTAATTCTTAATTTAATATTTTTACAGTGATTATCTGGATTTCTTAAGTGTATGAATTTTTTCTAATTCATAATAACAATGGGCATTTATAGATGTGCTCCAGGAGGCAGGGGGTGGGGAGGGGCACTTTAATTAGCACAGCTCTGTGGGCCATGCTAATTAAAAGTGCATGGAGAATCACATGTATCAGCATCCCTGCACTGAAAAATGGCAGCAGAGTGCTTTGAACTGAAGCTCATCAAACCAGCTTTAGTTTAAAGCACCCTGCCACCATTTTTCAGTGTGGGGACGCTGATACACATGAGACTGAAGACTGCTGGAAAGTGGTATCTACCATGGTCTGATGCACTGTAATTACAGCATGTCAGAGCAGCCTCCCTGCACGGGTATAGGAGCTAAATGATGAAGTCATTCTGGAAGAGAATGCTGATATGAAAATAATCTTTGAACTTGAGTGTTTTCAATATTATCGTTTCTAAAGAAGTAGAATTGGTAAATAAACCTGTTTTCCTATGTGTAAAAAAAAAATAGATAAAACTTGTTCATTCAAAATCTTTATTGAATTTTGTTTTGCTTTTTACAGTAAACTTTTTTTCCAGTCAGAATAGAGATTTCATTTTGTTACATTATCACTGAAGAAGTTTGGGTTTTTCATTTTAAATGTTGGTCTTTGAAACCCTTCCTTCCTCCCCACAAACTATAAAGTTTAAGTTTAATTCATCTAGGAATTTCTCACTGAAAACATGTCAAAATGACATTTTTCATTGTACAATGTCATTTTCAGCCAATCTTCCCCTTTTTTTTTTTTTGTCAAGGTTTTTCCCTTCAGTTTTTGACCACTTAAAAACAAAAAATCTTGAAAACATATTAAAAAATTAGCAGTTAAGTAGGCACAGACTTTTCAGTATTGGCAGACCTATCCAAAATATAGCTCTGTGCAAGTAAATGAGATGAATATTGAATTGATTTGAGATTATTTCTTTTAAAATAAATTATCACTGCTACCTTGAGCATATCTTTTGAGAAATTTGACACTTTTGCTCTGAAAACTGCAGATTTTTTATTCACATCTGCTTCATGCTGAAATACATCTGGCCTAAAATAATAAAATCACAAATGTTGACATGCTACTGATAAGTTTTCAGTCAACTGTGCAATTGTATTTCATGTTTAAATTATACCAATAAACTTTATTTCTTGTGTTAACTAATATAAGATGACAGGTTGTATTTCTACCTTTTGATTCCATTACTATAGACTAAATCAAGACACCCTTTCAATAACATGCTGTGGTTTCCAGTAATATTTTATCAAATGAAAAGCATCATTGGCCACTGCTGTTATCAAGTTCCAGAGTATGCTCAGAGTTCATGAACTATTTTAGAGAAACTGTAGCCAACAGTTGATAGAATTTATAGCTGCTCTGTACATAGTGTTAATGTATAAAGATTATTAGAACATTCAAAATTTTGAGAGAGAAAAATATTTCTTCAGATTGAAATGTAAATGTAGATTTTCAAAACAAAATAGTTTGCAAACTTGTTACATCCAAGTCTACTTTATATAATATTTTTCACAGGCTAAATAAGGCAAAAGTAGCCCAATCTAAAGCTCAGAGGTCAGTAGATTTGACTTGACTTGTCTTTGGATCAAGTCCAATAGGGTTAAGAACTTGATCCTCCTTTGTAATTAGCAGGATCCTGGTTTTCTCTGAAAAAAGAATCCTCAGTTTTAAAAAAAGTAACCTAAAATCCACATTTTTCCGTGATTAAAATGAAACACCACTATATATATATAGATATATAGTGGTGTTTCATTTTAAACACGGAAAAATGTGGGTTTGATGTTACTTTTTTAAACCAAAAATTTGAGGATTTTTTTTTTTTTTTTATCAGAGAAAACCAGAATCCCTGATCATCGGTGACCACAGACCCATTTGCAATATGTTGCCCCATTAGGAAAATCACACTCCATTAGTAATGTTCTTGTTGTTGTCATCTCTAATGCTCCCCACCCCCCACCCCACTACTTTCACTTTTCTAATAAAAGGAAAGGGCTTTAGGCTAATTTGGGGGGTGTATTATTTATTTATTAACTCACCCACAAGTTTGTATCTGAAGTATACTTAGTAAATTTAAGAAAACTTTCCAAGAGAGTCAGATTAAGTGTATGCATGGATTAATAGGGAGAAGCAGGACAGTATGACATTCTTATACAAAGGTCATAGTAAACCTCTTTAAATTATTAAACACTGTCAAGCTACAAATCTAATTACTAATAGCCTTCTATGCCTATATTTAGGACAAATGTTAAATATGCCAATATCACCAATTTCTTTGTTTGGTATTTAGTGTAATGATATTCAGTTATATAATTGTACAACACTTTTTCAGGAATTGCCAGCAGTCTGCTATGTAGATATATTCTAAGGTTCCTCCAGCTCAGCATTCAGGAACAAAGTATACAGCAGACACAGAAGTTTATCATAACAGCTTCACCAGGTCCCCAGCATAAGTATATAAATATACCCATGAAATTCCTCTAGACATTCTTGTTACCCAGAAAGGCCTCATATCAAAGTGACTCAGAAGCTATGACAATTCGATGGATTTTCACAAGCATGATCTTCTTCGTCTTTCATCCTCTCAGAGGGTGGGGGGAAGCTAACTGAGATATCTGATTAAATATAACTCTACTGTTCATCAGCTGCTGATAGATGACGATTTTATAGCAACAAAAACTAGCAAACTACCTTGAATTTTCTTTTTAATCAAAAATGTATCCATAATATCCAGACTTGTGAACCCAGCATGAGGTTAACTTAAAACTGAATACAAAAAATGAGACGGGAGGAACTGGCTAAGAAGGAAATGTCGGATCATTGAAGTAATTAATTAATTGAAAAATGAACCAAAAGAAGTTAGAAGTTCTTGATGTCAATTATCACTGCAGACTGCCTGTGAGGAGGAGGAGCAGGCTGCCTGTAAGCATGAGGAGCACATTTTGTAAGCGTTGGAAGCAACGACAGACAAACACAAGCATTCAGAAATCATGAAGAAGGTTCTTAATGCGCCTTTATCCTGAATGAGCACTCAGTTCTCTGAGTTGATGGATAAAAGTATAGAGAGTAAAAAAGGTAGTAGCATTTTGTGAGAAAGGGCTACTCTAAGCACCGAAGTTCAGAAGACAATTCAAGGTTATGATTCTGACCAGTGGTATGTGCTTTGTCCCTTGAGAGGGATGTGATTTCTGAAGCTCCCTTGCCACTGGCTAACACAAGTGCCATTAGCTAACTCAGCACTCTGACTTTGTGGATCTCCTGAAACACCTAACTCTCCCCACAAATTGTGCAGGAAGCCTAGGACCCTGAATACAGTAGTGGATAAGAAGTCAAGTGCCTAAAAATCTCTCTGCTGCAAATGCTCCAGATAAATCCAGTTGTAGATCTTAACCTTAGTCTACAGATTTTTAGAAGCTGATGTAATCCACACATACATTCACATGCACACATGCATTCAACGTTCATGGCTGTTGTATTTCTGCCATTTTTCTGCTTCTTCCATGAAATCTTTCACAGTCCCTTGAGGTGGATTTAATCTCTGTGGCCTGTGCACTGAATTCTGTGGGAGCTGTACAGCTGTCTTGGGAAACTAGCCTCTTCATTGCTGTGTTTTAGTCAAAGTTGCCATGGTTTTATCAAAATTGTGCATTTGGTGGCAGTTGTAATGGGGGGACAAATATGTTTGCCTCAACAGAGCAATTTTGGGGCTGATTATTCTCTGCCTTACAGTTCTTATTAGGGCTGTGCAAAGTTTCAGGTGGTGATTCGATTTGGAGGCGATTCGGCTCAGTTTGGTGGCCAAATCTCCAAATCTGAATTGAATCAGGGGACCAATTTAAAGGTCCAAATTGGTTCAAAGTTCTCTAAATCTTCGGAAAAGATTTGGAGAGCTTTGATGATTCGGGCAGTCCCCGGTGGCTGCAGCAGGGAACTGCAGCTGATTCCGAGCTGGTAAGTACTGGGGTGGGGGAGGGGACCTCCAGCTCCCAGTGCTTTAAAAAAAAGCCCCCAATTACTAGGTACTGCTGGGCTGGGGGATGATCCCCACTGCCCCTCACTGCATGGGAGGGTCTGTATGAGCCCCCCACCCCCATCTCGCTCCTCCAGCCTCCCGCCACAGGGGCCTGTCGGCCCCCCCCCCCCCCTCCCCCCCCCCCCACCCCCCCGCCACAGGTGCCCCGCCTGAGCCGGCTCCAGCCCTTTAAGAAAAAAAAGGATGGAGATCCCCTGGACTCACCACTCCTGCAGTAGCCTTGGGGTTTTGAGGGGCTTCTGTAGAGCCCCCCACATGGTGCAGAGCAGTGGGGGGCAATGGGGATTGCCCCCCACCAACAGGAGTGGTGAGTTCGCAGGTTTTTGGTTTTTTTCTTAAAGGGCCAGAGCTGTCGGGGGGGGGGGGGGACACCTGTGGGGAGGCTAAAGGAGCGGGAGTGGGTGTTGAGGACCTCATGCAGAGCCCCCCATGCAGCATGGGGCAGTGGGGACACTCCTCTACCTGGCAACACCTGCTGAGTCAGGAACTGGGGTGGGAGGGGCAGCCATTGCTGGGCTAGGCTGGGTGGGCCTGCCTGATTCAGCTGAATCGAATTGGGACAATGATTTGCATCACTGAATCGTCACTGTTTCCCAAATCAACCAAATCTGAATCCGAAGCAAATACTAGCTGCTTTGCACAGGCCTAGTTCTTGTACTGAAAAAGGGATTCTAATATAGGCGTATAACACTGATAAATCACAATGCAAGGTGATAGACTCAAGAAAATAAGTCCCTCAGTCTTTGTTCATTTAATGTTCCTGCTTTCAGAATAGCAAAATATTTCCTCCTCCATAAATCGCTATATTATTTCCTGTCCCCAGTCCATTCCTTACCTCCTGTGCCACAATCCGACATAGGTATATACTTTTTTTTTTTTTTTTAGTAAAGTTAAGCCTTAACCTTCTGCAGTAGTGCTCTATAAGCTAAATATCCAGAGTTAAGTTCCTGTTTCTTTTATCTTGAAGTGTTGTAGGATCACTGACATGGAATGAAGATGAAAGGATCAAGTAATGGAGAAAAATACAATAACACTGCAGTGTTGCAGTGGGACACTTTTCCATTTATAGGTTATGGTGCCAACCAAAAGAAAGCAGGTGAATTCTGACAGGTTCAATATAATTATCATTAGAACATATACGGATATTTTCTGACAAAGGAATATCTTTTGCACATAGTGAATTATCTATTTGTCATAAAATTGTTCTCGCCCCTGATTTTGGTGTGGGAAGTGTTGCATGCAAATATGAAAAAATACAAATATCAACAATATTTCTTAGACCCATTTGTTTGGAAAGAATTGGTATTAATTGAAGGGTCCCTTGATGGCTGACTGACTATTCAGCTCCCTCCAAGGCAACTTTGAGCTGACAGATGCCACAAGAATTGGCTAACAGCAACTTAGAAGACGGAGGATTGATAATATGATATTTCAAAGGTGTCACTGAGCCTCATATAGATATATATAATATCTCCAGTCCCATCTCTCACTAGTACCAGCTCAAGTTAAAATAATATTTTTTCTTTTAAATAATGACACAAATTCTCCTTCCCATCCTGCTAGCATATAAGTAGGGACTAGAATTATATTGTAAAATGCTAGGGAGAATTTTGTCATTATAGGCATGACATTGAGCAGCCAAAAGCAGGTCTCTGAACTGGGCTTGGAAAGAAAGTAGCAAACTGATCTTGAGTATCAAGGTAAAAATCAGTGTTCCTGAGTTCATGTTTTAACTCTTGCTTGTATTTGCTCTGTGTTTTTGTGCAAGACACTTAATCTCCCTGCCTGTAAACTGAAAAATAATATTATCTACATTTTCCTATCTCACAGTGCTATATTAAGGATTAAATAACTGGGAAGTCATTTGTGAAAATTAAATGACATGGGGAGATACTGGGTAAGATGCAATATCTTGAGTAAAAAATGTTCTAATGATGATCATAGCTATGTCTGGAAACTAAATCTGTAACTTTCTATGGTGCAACAAATTATAAATTATGTTGGATTAGTACAGACTCATCATTACAATGGTCTTTGTTGGTATTAATGCAAGTTTAATGTGATATAATCCCATATAAATTCAGCTAAAATTTAGCATCACATTTTGCTTTGTGCTCAAGTTAAAATTCTGGGAACCTTTCCTGCTACATTAAAAAAAATGTCAAATATATCTTCAAGCAAGGATTTTTGTGGGTAATATTGGACCAGCTATAGAGTTGGGAGAAATATAGTCAAGCTTTCAGCTATGAAGGGCCCTTTCACAGGTCCCTGAGAAAGCAGATATAACTTGAGCCATAGAATAGAGCAAAGACCAGGGCAAAACTCCAATGTAAATAAAAACATTTAGAGACTTAACCTTTTTATGCTCCATAATGAATGAAGAAAGATAAAGGAGAGAGATGCTAGAACACAGGTTGGAAAACATTTTTCACAGAAAAGTCACTCCCTTTCCAACCTCACAGACCTCATGCGGAAGAGAACTTTACAAAAACACTTTCAAGACAGGATTCAGACCACAGTAGGCTGAAAAAAAAAATCAGGAACATGAGTAAGAAAGCATTTGATCCTTCAAAAGTAGTAGTCTTGAGGGTGGTGCAAATATAATAGGTTGAAGACTAAGGAAGCTAGAGTGAAACCAGTGACAGAAATGAGGAGGGCAAGAGATAAATGAGTAGAATATTTGTCAGGTGTGTGGTTTATGAGCATCTGAATCATATGTATTAGAAAATGTAACAATTTCTTGTTAAAAGTTGTGGTCTCTTCTTCTCATGTCTCTGCACCACATTTGACTATTTTGTTATGCATACTTATGCTTATTTATTGTACTTTGGGAGCTGTTTCATTGTACATGTGCCTTCAAGCAGCAGGTGTTGCATAGTCTGAAGCTCCGTGCCACAGTCACAGGTGGTTAACCAATAAAAGTTTTGATGTACTACAGTGATCATGTTAGATATATACCTGCTCACCTAAAAATTGATTCATCCTATGCAAATCAGCCACAAATAGACTTTCACTCTGTGCTTTCAGTCTCTTTCACTCCATGGATTTCTACTGTCAAGTTATTATTGCATTTCTCCATCAGTCTCTGTTGGCAGCACAGCAGGTCATCACTATTCACTCAATGCTGCCTGGTATCTGTACACCTTTATGGAAACAGTCCAAGCAATCCCAATCCAGTTTGTAAGTTTAATAGTTATCACCTAGTAAAAGCTATTGGCTGTGTAGGATAAGACAAATATTTGAGAAGAAAATTATATATTGGTTAGGTTATTTGAGCCTTGTTTACTTGAGAAATGAAATGTATATGCCCATTTCATTCAAATCGTAATATTAAATAAACAGATACCATATTATTAGTCTTGCCTTCAGTTCCTTACCCGACAGAACAGCTCCATTTAAAGTGATCTTTAGGGAAGGTTTTTCATTTGGGCTGTAAAGAGGCTAGTTCCTTAAAAGGCAAATTTAGGAACAGGCTAGGGATATGAAACCAATAAAATAAAACTTGAATGAGAAAAATTGGAATGCTTTGGCTACAAAAGTAGAAAAGGCACAAACAGACTTTTGGAAGGTTTTTAGATTGTAACAATAAGCAGAAGCAAATCAGGCTATGAATTTTGCATGGATAATTTATTATAGGAAATATCTTCAAATTGTGTGAAATATATATTTGCTTTTATAATAAAAAAAGCTATCCCATTCATTGTCATAACTAATGGTGTGCCCAGGCTGAGGCAGATGTGGGGAGGGGTGGGAGCACAGGGGGAAAAAAACAAAACAAAAACCCAACTGCCACTGCAGTTATATTTTTTTTGTACCAGCAGTACAGTGGTCACCAGTAAGCCCACATATGGCAGCTGCTCCGGGTACATGGCTGTGTCATTATGCCTCTGGTCATAACCTCCTGTGTCAGCAACACCCTAGAACACTTGTATAGGAGATAATTATCACAAACTTAAAATAAAGTACCCTAAGAAAATGTCTAGCTCTCAAAGTAAAGTAAGATAAGTAAAATCATTGCAAATAGGATCTATTTGTGCAAAATACCATCTCTGCGGAAACTGGCTTGGCCAGACACTAGGCGATGTAAATTAGAGAGCCCCCTGTTGCCAAGATGTACCAGGCTCTCAATCGATTTGTCTGGTGGGGATCCACACTGATCCTGCCAACAGTAATGGGGGTGAGAGGGAGGGAAGCTGATGTGGGAGGCCATGGGGTGGGCAGTCAATCCCTTCTGCCTTAAGAAAATTGTTTGTGCTGCTGACTAGATTGTGGTTATTCCATTGCCTAATGCATTGCACTGGAGACTGGGTGCATCTACATATTGCCATACGGCAACACTGCTATGGCACTGTGCTTTAGTACTTTCTTCTGGAAGTACTAAAGCATGGCACAGTAACTGCCTGTACTGCCTTGGGTGTATGGCGCATGGTTAGATTTCACCACTACGTTGCTGTAGTGGTGCACGATAATGAGGGAGTGTGCCACTGTGGCAACGTAGCTGCCAATCACGTGTAGACCCGCGTGATCACTACCTCACTGTAACATGCTGTATAGTTACCCAGTGCATCACTACATCACCAGAGGGTGATGTGTAGACATGCCCACTGATAGGTTATTTGTAGCACAAGTGGCTTCAGCAAAAATATGCAAGAAATATTCTTCCTTTCCTTTGTGTCCATATAGATACAGCAAAAATGATACAATAGCCAAACAACTGAAACAAGCAAAGTATTTTTCAGTGAGTGTTATTCAGCACCAGAATTGTCACATGTAGGTCAGTAAACTTTCATATACACACTTGTCAGCCTAGGGCAGGGATCAGCAACATCTGGCCCATGGAGCTGCTGGGTCCAGCCTGCAGAGTTGAAGGGCCTTTGCCTATGCCTTTGCCTCTGCTGAGGCTGGGCAGTGAGGAGCTGCAGTGGGGACGGGTAACTTCCAGCTGTCCTCATGCCACTGCCGCTTCCCCTGTTCTCCCTCCCCTCTGGCTGCAGTGTGGGTTCAGTTTCCAGCCACTGAGGAGCTGTGTCAGGGCTGGACAGCTTCCAGGTATGCTAGATCTCAGCCAGGAGACAACAGTGTTGGGAGGACGGGGAGAAATCATAGTAGTGTAGCTCCCAGCTGCCTACAGGTATAGGCAAAGCCCCATGCTGCTGACACACTGGTATAAACTGCTGAAACTACCTCACCTTCATAGGACTGGAACTGGGTTGTTCTGGTCTACACCTTGTAATGAATTTGCAGGTTGGTGGTCTAGAGGGCTACTTTTTATTTTTTAGAGATTTATTAGATTATAGCCAATGGAGAGCCACACAGATGCAAGCCTTGCTAAATTGATGTTTACCACAATGAAGAACTTGCATTTGGACATACCCAGGTGCCATGGATAAACTCATGACAGTGCTAATAATGTATCAGTATAACAGGCAGTGTAGCAGTCTGTCAGTCCACCTAACTTGAATAACTTCTTTTATGTTATGTTTCTTGTGCTACGCATTCACTAAATTTAGTGGGGTTCAACAGTATTAACAACAGCTGCTAGAATACTGTTACTTTTTTCTGGCTTTCTGTAATCATTGCATCATTTTTTTTTTTTATAGGAATGATCCTGCCTCAGGCAGGAGGGTTGGATTAGATGACCTCTGAAGGTCCCTTCCAGCCTTACTTCTCTATGATTCTGAAGTGCATAATCCTATGCATGAAAAAATGCTTTTTGGCAGTAACAGCTGGTAACAACCAGATACAAAAATTAGAAAATGCTGAGATGCTCAAAAGTCTGTCAGACATAAGACAGAGCAGCGAGACAGCTTCTATGACAGCTTTATGGCAGAATTATGAAGGAGTTTGGCAAGCTTTAGAAGACCTTTCAGAAGACATAAAACATTCACCTGTAATCAAATGGAGGTGGCTTCACTTCTGAACCAAATAGAAAAATTAGAGACATTTCAAGGCGCAGTTTTGGACTGAGCATTTCAGTAATTTATAATGCCCATACTAGGCAATGATAGAAAACCGTAGTACAACAGCTCACCTACTGCCTTCGCAGGAATCATTTATGGCTGTCCTGTGAAAAGAATTTGGAAATTTTGAAAATGCTGCTAAGAACAGATACAAGGCTGCTTCTCAAAAATATCAAAGTGAGCTTTGCCACACTAGAATGAGAAAATTGAAGATGAATCTGAAGAGCCTGAGGCCTTTCTCCAAGGAAGGCAAACATTTTGTGTGGAAACATTCAATCTTTTACTTGATAATCGGCTGACTTGCCTTTGCGGTCGTATTGGCGCTTAATGATAGGGTCCTACTCAATTTGCAATTTCGTGGATTTTGCAGATTCCATGAAATCTGGCATTGCCTGTGAAATCTGAGCCTGCAAAATAGATGGTGGGGTGAGTAACTTATGGAAAATGAAGTGCCGGCTCCCCACCTGCCTGGCAATCAGCAGCAAGGGGTGGGGCCATATGACAGACAGCCCCTGCAGCCAATTAGCAGTAAGGGGCAGGGCCACTGGGCCCCTTGGCCAATTAGAGGCTTGGGGAGGGCCCTGTGCACTCTGCCTATGAAATGACTGCCCAGCTCTGTGTTTTGCCTGTGAAATTGGTGGTCAGCTGCCGCAAATTAAGTGGGTCCCTACTTGCAGGATGCTGGCTGTCCATTTTGGAGTCATGTTTGAACTCTGCTCATTGGACATTTCTGCCATTCACAGGTTTGTAGTTGAACTTGCTGATGAATTTTTGCTAGTAACACTGGATCATGAAAACATTCCTCCTGAACTTATATAATTCAAGTTCTTTGCACGGGATGAGCCAGTTAAGTCTCTAAGCAAACTACTGAAAGATTTACGACAGTGCCTTTCAGCCAGTATCCCTAATGTGGATATTGCCCTGAAGATTTTTCTGACACTGACTATCACCAATGTACAGTTTCAAAGATGGCTAGGATAAAAAAAAAAAGAAAAAAAAAAGAAAAAAGAAAAAGAGCTTAGATCAGGAATATAACAGAGACATCTGAATGCCTTATCTCTTATGGCAGTAAAAGTAGAACTGGGTTTTCATGACACCTTATAAAAGGTTTCCACCCTCAAAGCTCAAAAGAAGTTAGTCCTTTGAAATAAAATAAATACAGTACATTCTTATATTCATGCCATTTTCATGTTTGGTTACGTATTTAATAATGGAAATTTTATATTGTGGGTAGTGGTGAGGCCAATCATCTTCGGGTCCAGGGCACCAAGAATTCTTAATCCACCATTGATAAAAACACCCTGTTTTGAACAGTGACTTTATCAAGATGTTTCATACATTTGGGAGGTAACTATATTCTGGAGGGTTTTTTTAAATTTTATTTTATTAGTTTTAGAAATTGCATCTTACAAGAAAGTATTCATGAGGTAAATGTTATGGTTATACTGCTTCTTCTGGATTTTAGGTTCTTAGCACTTTGTTGTTTGCTTTATACAGATGGTATATACTTAATATACTTTTAGCAGTGAGTTTTATGAAAGACTTCACTAGTAATGAAATCTATTACATCTGATGCTTGTCCAACATTATATACCAATAGCAAATAAATTATTAAAAATAATTTATTCACATTGATTACTGTGAAGGTTATACATGCATTGGCAAATCAAAACAAGCCCTCAAAAAAAAAAAAATCAATTGATGTGACAGATAGGAAAGATATGGAAGTTGAAACCTCCCTTATGCATTTGTCTGTGTTTGAAAATCATTTAGTATAGCTATCTTTTAAAAATGTTTGCTTTGACTGAACATAAGTAATGTTCTAAAAATTGAGGTTTGAACAGAGCAGTAGTACATGTAGATAATAAAGCTTATAAGAGATTTTATAGAAAAAAGATCACTAAACTAATTTTTATTATTTTGCTGAAAATGCATCGCTTTTAACGATTCATTCCATCCAGGAAGAGCACACACCAACTGCTGAAACTTCCTTAGCCTGACGAAGGGTTTTTGAACCCGAAAGCTTGCTTAATAACTTTTCTCCAACTATTTGGGTTGGTCTAATAAAATATATCAGATTCACCCAAGGAACCTTGTCTGCTCACTTTTAATGATATACTGCATGTCATAAGTATGTTAATAACAATAGTGACAAATGCAGGTGGTGTTTTTCCTGTCCCTCATACCTTGCTTGTGGTCCAGGAAAAATCAAAACTAAAGCCTACCCTCTGGTAAAGGTTTTCTCTAAATATTTTTCTTTACAGAATTGCTCTCCAAATGCCAACAGACAAATTGCCAATACAAGTGTGCCATTGCAAGGAATAGCACTGAATGTTACTGTGAAGATGGATATGAAGTAGGCAATGATGGAAGAAACTGCAAAGGTAACTAGGACATGTTTTTCCAGGAGCTATAAGATTAAAGAGCCAGACCTCCAAGTAACTTGATGCAGGTGAACAATAGTTTCATTCAAGATCAGGGTCTGAACTTTATTTTAGGATAGCTTAAATAAGGCTTGAAAAATTCATCTAGCCTTTCAAGGACTAGATCAGATTTAGACTTCAGGACTTCTCAGGGCCCAAATATAGATGCACTTCCAAGAGGTGAGGCAAGCAGCAGCAGGACGAGTGATGTCAGTGAGCTGCTGGCTCCCTGTCACTGACAATGAGACTCCATACCCGATTTGGGGATGGACCCTTTCCCCACTCGCCCACACACAAGCTCCTGGCTTCTCTAGAAGCTCCTTGAGCAGGGTCTGGCTTATGGGCCATATATTTGACACTCCAAGACTGATTCTAGGAGAGTCTTTGACCTTTAGATTTAAATAGATTATTCAACCCCATGAATGTAATATAAGAATGTAACAAAGGAATTATATGTAAGGTAAATCTATTGCCTGCAATCCTTGCTGTGGCAATGCAACGCTACTTTTGAAATCCTGGTGAGGTTCACATTTGTTGCTATGGTTTATCCAAAGTTATTTGTATTTTTTGTGATAGTTTTGTCTTTCCAATGGAATAACATGTTTGTTTGCTTGTTTTAATATAAAATCTATTATAGACCACAAGAAATGTCCCAGTAAAACCCAAAAGTCCCTTTCTCAGGTGATGATAGTACCTACATCAGAACAAACTCATCCCAGTGGGTGAACTATTACATGCAACAGCCAGACTCTTGACAATGATATCAGGGATAGAACTAGTTGCCTGGTCCCCCATTAGCCAGTAAAGTTGAAGAAGCAATGTGTCAAGGAATAAAGGTGAATCTTTGCTTCAAATTTATTGCACAATGTAACAGTGATCTAAACTGAAAAATAGCCCCAACAGGATTTAGAAAGCTGAAAATCAGCTTGCTTTGCTGACCTTTTTGTCCTTTGTGTGCCTTTTCCTGCAAAGAAGCATTATGCAAGTTACTAGAATTTATTTACATAGTTGTTTTAAGTGTTTATACACAAAATAGATGGGCAAGGTCTTCATTGGAGGTCAAACCTCAAAGTTTTCTAATTATATCAAAGGCAGTAATTTCTACATGGTCTTCTGAAAGGCTTTATTGTCAAACCCAACAGCAACTAATCTTGAAACCTTGACCTTCTGGTTTTCTGTTGTTCACTGGCATAATTTCATCAAAAAACTTAGATAAGACGCACTAAGAAAATAATCATGCCATAGAGGAGTTAGCTGTACTCGTGAAATTCTCATTTGGGGTTGAATCCCATCCACCATTTTTATCCTGTTCTTTACATATAGTTTCAATGTTTCCTTTAGATTTAGATGAATGTAATATATATGGGACCTGTAGCCAAACCTGCATCAATACAGATGGATCTTATGCATGTAGCTGTGTGGAGGGCTTCGTACTTCAGCCAGATAACAAATCTTGCAAGGCCAAACATGGTAAGTGACATCTTTGCTTTTGTCTTTCTTCCTGGTAAATGAGGTAGATGAAAATGTCCATAGCCAAGAATGATTTCCCTTTGCTTCCATACAGTGGCTCATAATTAGACCTCCAGAACATTTTTTTTACTTGTCACAGATTATTATAAAAATCCTAATAAGAATGCCTAATTAAAAACTATTCTAGGGGAGTAAAATAATACTCTGTAAAACATAGATTACTTCTCCAGTACAAACTTTTCAGCTGAGCACAATTTTTTACCTATATAGGAGAATTAAGACTACCTGGGTGGCAGGGGACATTATCATGAGGTAATTATGCCCTTGGGATATTTAGAGACATGATATTCTGCCTTGCCTCTTGCAGTGTCCCAGGGGATTGATGTAATCATATTCATATTCATGTTATGCTTTATTGGTTACTTAATGCATATTTTCATTAGCAAATAATAAATTAAGCATTTAAGGGAATTAGTGAATTCTGTTTAATGAAGCCAAATTGTACAAAGTATTTCCCTAGTCAGCACATTGACTCAACAACCTATTTTTATTTTCTCATACAATCTGTTCAACTTGCTTAATGACCAAAGGCTAGCATAAAAGTATATTTGCTTGTGTCAAGATATAGAAATCCAAAGGAAAATGTGTTTTTGACTGTGCCAGTTGGCAGGCTTTTGCTGTTACAAAATGTGAAGATGCTGTACCTTTGAGGCTTGAACTAGGAAATAACATGCACATTCATTTTTTGGTTTAAGCACTTCTAAGAGTTACTATTTAAAATATTAATAAGCTGAAAAAGTAAGACTTGTTTCTTATGTTTTATATTGATCCATATAGTATTGCTATGGATTAAAGAAAGAATCTCCCCAAAAGGGGGCGGGAAATGTGTGCTACAAGCAACTCCATACAGAAAAGAAAAAAAACTTAATATTCTTCTACTGCCCTCCATAAAAAATGATTTTGGTAGGAAAAAACAGGTGCTGCCACTGATGCAGTAAAACAATCCAGAGCAAGGAAAGCGACTTGGTTCCAAGACTGGTAATGAGGAGATTCTTTGACCTCTAGTTCAAAAATGAAATGTAGCCTAGTCTGTAATGACTCCATAGAGTAGTCATTTGTCAGTATTTTAGTGGCTTATACAAAATGAGTTGATAGTTTTAGATCATACCTTACCTTTTTCTTTCTTTTTTTTCCTTTCCATCCTATTTCACATCAGTTTTTGCCTTTCACAATCTCAGTGTTGTAGGGTTACTGTGAGTATGCATAGTCCTCTGTTCACCTCACTGATGTATTCCTTTGTGTGAGATACTCAAGATGCTGAATATGTATTGCAAATACTGCATGGTAGCATGGAAGAACCAGTCTCTCTCTTGCTCTCTATTAGGCTTCCCATGACAGATTATCCACTTCAAGTACTAGAGCAGTCTATAGTAGCCACACTGGCACTCTTGCACTGTCCTTCCTTCAGGTGCATCTATGTGAGATGCTACGTTGCTGTAGTGACTAACTGCACTGACATAGCTAATCACTACAGCGATGTAGGCTGACTGGCATGAACCGTGATGCCAGTGCTACTACACAGTATGGGTAGAAATGACGTGTGCGCTGCCAGAACTGTGCCCTCCTACTTTCTGGTGTGGGGTGGCCCTTCTAAATAAAGGCCCACTATGAAGAACTTTCAAGGTTCCTTGCAAATAGGTTTCCTCAAAAACTCTGAGAATTGATCTCCACAGGACTTGTGCTATTTTCTTGTGAAGCTTTCAGGAATTTGGCAGCAATTGCATGACTGCAGAGCCATGGTCAGATTTGCCCCTTAATGAATTCAGCATCTTGTTGCTCAGTTCATTTAAATAGCTTCAGAGCCTCAGACTTGTGGCTAGATCACACCTACTGGTAGAGGAAGTTAAAATAGCTTTCATAACAGCTGTGGGCACACTATGTGTTTTTTTTTCCCCCCAGTTCTTTTATCCAGAGCTTTCTTTTATGAATAAAGATTCAGTTAATAGCTTATTCAGGAATGAAACATTAGATGAAATGTATCTGCTGAATAGAGTTCTGGATTTTTTTTTTTTGTTTGCCAGGTTTTCATAGCTTTACTGAAGAGTCTAAATTCAATGAAAAGAATATTAAAAAAAAACCTCAGGAAAATGTGGGTTTATTTCTTATATAGTGCATAGAAGATTTTACATATTAAAAAATGATTTTGAAAGAAATGGCATGTAGTGTGAGAAAGCGATTCCTTCTTTGATCAAAAGCAGTGTGCCCTGCACTGTGTTTATGACAAGCATGTGTTTCTGTTGTTTTAGAAATTAAGTTTGTAACTCTTCAATTGACTTCAAAGCACAATGTTCTTGTGAAGGCTCACAGATTTAGCTTTCATGATTTTAGAACATTTTCATACTCTTTTAAGTATATTATGGATAAATCAGCTTATATATATATGTGTGTATGTGTATAGACAACAGATAGATAGATAGAAATTCCTCCCATTTCATGCTATGCTAATCTTAGCATCTTTTGAGATTCTCACATTAGTATTCATAACAGCATTTACTGTTGAGGGCACACTGGTTATACCTTACCACAATGGCATCTTTTCTTCAAATACCCATTACAAATTTACTTGTAAACTTCCCATGCTGTTTTTCTCTTCTATCTTCTCTGGAAAGGTTGCATTTTTCTGAACATCTCTAAAAGTTGTCTTTTGCAATAGAGTTGCAACCAGTGGTGGCAGAGAAAATAGCTTGGGTTTCTTATGTGTTGTGACACTACTTATTGATCTGTAGTTCAAGTGAAGATCAGCTTGGAAAAGAATAGAAATCTTTTATCTTCTCTACCATGCATCTTAAATACAGTCTAAAGAAGGAGTAACTTCTCTTTGGGCAAGAAGAATCAATAATATATATTACTGTTGGCTAGAGATCTGGAAATTTGCCATTTTTTTCCGGAAGGAGTAACACTTAAAGTCCTGGATTTCTGATGGTTGGAAAACTTCTATTAGTTTACTTATCTGCAAATCCATTTTAGCAACTCAGCTGCATTGTTCATTCTTTTAATTTCAGTTCCTAAAAATAGAATTGTATTGAATTTAATATGCTGTAATTGAAACTATGCAGAATCTTATTCAAATCAATTTGGATTTTTAACTACATTATAAAATGTCTTTAGTTTGTAATTGCACATTTTGGCTGTGTCCAGACAAGCGTGGGCATATGGTATGTAGCACCACAGACGTGCCTGCAGTGCCACATACTGCATGCTCAGTTGCTTTCCACACTGCCAGGGAGCAGCGCAGAAGGTTTTTTGACCCCTGGATATCCAGAGATTCAAAAAATCTGCAGGGAGAAAAATGGAGTGGCACACATGGTGGCAGCATGCGCTGGCCAGAGTTGCACTCCTCTACCAGCCATGCTCTGCATGACACGATTGCTGCTGCTGCAGCCCGGGGAGGCCCCCATCACTGATTTAAACCCCCATGGTAGGGAGGCCCCAGCCTGAGTTTCCTTCAAGGACAACTTCTGTTGCTGAAAAGAGCTGACTCCAAACTCTGAAATAGCACCAATACCCACTCATCCCTGCCTCCCACCAGGAACACAAGCCACCTCCAAAACTCCATCAAGGTTCATAGATAGCCTTCTCCCCGGCATATCCTCCCTGAACTTCTGTACACCCTGCTATTGGCTGGTCCCTTTCTGGACCCTAATTACAAGGCTGTTCTGAGGACTGTATTGGGCAGGCAGCTGTTAGAGCCCGCATCCCTCACTGCAGCCCACAAAAAATGACCAAAAAGGGTTTTTTGTGCAGCAGGAAAACTACAAGGCTGAAGTTGGGGATGTGGAAGAAAAACCAAAAACCAAAAAAACCCCCCACAAAACTTCACAATGATAAAGAACCACTGGCATTGTAGTACATTAGGGATCAGACCTGTGAGAGAAAGCAAGCAAAACCAGATGGTGCTGAAGCAAGGGTTGTTCTAAAGTTGAGGTCCCAGTGAGGTTTGCATGTCCCATTTGATCAGTCGAGTCCCTAGTCATCCTGTGGCTGTGAAGCAGCCCCAAGTCTCACAGCAGGAGTCACTGAACCAAAACCTCAAGACCCTATGGAGATCCAGCCCTGTCCTTTTTCCACTCATCCCTCTATTCCATGGAGAACACAGTAACCCACCCCACCATGGTGGTCTTCGCCACCCACTGCTGCATCAGGTTATCATATCACAGCTAGAGATACAGCCAAGCTTGACTCTCATGTTGAGTGGTATTCCTGACCCTTGGCTCTGGCACGCCCTGTCACAGGGAGTCTTTCCCAGGCTAGAAAGAGTCCTAGGGTTCCCACACATGGCATGCCTGAACACAGTGTTGGGGGGTGGGGGTTCCCACTCAGTACCTTGACTGTTGGCATGAGGGGATGAGAGGTGCACCTCTCCATGGACTGAGACCTTGTAGTGATGGAGAGACTTGCATGTCCCAATGGTACTCAGAACTATATCATCTGGAGTTTTGCAGGGTCATAGAGGGGAAGTTCTAGACAAAGTACAGTCCAACCCCAGGAAGAAAAACACGTCAAGATCTCAGTGGTTGCAGCAAAATGGAAGTGGTAACTTGATGGTTGTCCTGCACCTGGGTTGGGACAAGAATGCAATTTGGTAGTTGCTACCATGACTGAGCAATTCTATTCAGGATCCCCTCTGCTCATCCTACACGGGGAGGGGTCTAGAAAATGTGCCTTACACCTAAACTGTCTTATCTGCTTCCAGCTGGATAACAGCATCCAGCAGGATTATTGTCTGTGTTCAAAAACATCATAAGAAAGCAATGAGTTTTGCAACATATAATGTTTGTACCTTGGTGGACAACTGAGACAAGAACTACTGAAAAGAAGAACTGCCATCATCTCGTGGGAACTAGTGACATCCAACACTGACATCACAGATCTGAGCGAGACAAGACAACCAGACAAAAGTCAACTGAAGGAATAGGATAGAGGCTTCTGGAAGGAACGATCAGCCAGGACAGACTATTCACAGCATTGGTTTCACCATCAAGAATCAGCTTATTAGTTAATTTTATATAGCTTTCCATGGACATCAGTGAATATCTTACAATGCTCTGTCTTAAACCCAGAAACAACCAGTGCAGTGCTGTCATCAGTGCATACCCCTGACACTTCAGGCTGATGATGATGTCAAAGAACAATTCTACCACAACCTTGATCGTGTTCTGATTAATACTCCCGAGAAGGAGAAGATCGTTCTCCTCTGTGACTTAAATGCCAGTGTCTGGCGTGATCTGGAATTCTGGAGTGGCACCATTGGGAAAGAAGGAGCAGGGAAAGCCAACTCCAATGGCATCCTTCTCCTGAGCAAACGTGCAGAGCATGGTCTTGTCATTATGTGCACTATCTTTAGACAGAGTAACAAATACAAGATTACCCGGAGACTCCCTCACTCTAAACATTGGCACCTCCTCAACTATGTTATTGTTACAGCCCATGATAAATGGATGCCCATATCATGTGAGCCATTCAAGGAAGTGATGATTGCTGGACAGATCATCTTCTCAGATCAAATATGAACATCCAGCTTACTCCAAAACACCACCCCAAAAGCAGCCAAAAGCAATGCAGAGGATTTTCAACATCAGAGTTTTTCAAGATTCAAAGGTCTGCAAGGATTTTCAACATTATCTTCATGAAAAGCTCTCTGCTCTGTCCACAACTGAAGGCAAAATTGAGAAACTCTACTCTGGAAGAGATTCAAAATCACTGTCCACATTGCCTATGATTACTCCAGTGGCTTTACCACCCTTGATACCAGAACTAGATGGATGAAAGCCCTCCTCAACTGGAAGAGAATGGATCATTCTGCTTAGCCAGATGAAACCTCATTTCAGCAGAAGAATGAAACTTATCATCATCTCAAAGTGAAACTCAAAAGAGGAGCTAGGAAATAAAGATAAAGCCAAAGAGACTGAGCTTTACACTGAGAAGCACGACATGCATAGTTTATTTCAGGTAGCAACAAACATCTGTGGTCCTATTTTCCAGCAATTGCAGAATGGTGCAATGCTTCTCCAAGATAACAAATGTATCTACGCTAGATGGAAACAGCACTTTGAGGCTCTCCTGGACAGTGAATCAACTGTGAGGGATTCCATCACTGAGTCTGTTCCCCAATACCACAAAAGGGGATCCCTTACCAACCCTCCTATGCTAGAAGAAGTCTGTCATGCCATCAAGGAAACCAAGAGCAAGGCTACTGGACCAGATGACATGCCTGCTGAAATCTACAAGGCTGGTGGTGTCAAACTGGTACCGAGACTCTGAGACTCCACAAAGTTATTCTTTGAATTTGGAATAACAAGGAGAATCCTAGGGACCTGAGGGATGTCAAAATCATGAGTATCTTCAAGAAAGGAGATAAGTCTATGTCCAGGAACTATCAAGGTATCACCCTCCTTTCCACAGCAGAGAAAATCCTTGTCTGCATCCTCCTGAACCATCTTCTATCTCTTGCGGTTTCAGACCATCCTGTGGAACAATTGACATGATCTTTGTTTCCTACCAGATCCAAGAAAAGTATTGGAAACACCACCAAGCCTTGTATATGGCCTTCATTGACCTCACTATGTCCTTTGACAGAATTCATTTTATTTTATGTCTCTCTGGAGTATGCCACAAATTTAGGTAGCAATATTTTATAGATAAATCATAAATCATCAGAAGGAAAGCTGGGGCGGGTGGAGGGGTGGGGGGCACGTAGACTTTGAAGCACATATATTCTGGCCTTTTTAAAGTGTAGAATAATTCAACACTTTATTTCATTGTATAATCCCATTAGAAGTGGTAAATTATATTATATAGTTACTAATATTTTGTCATGTTTAATTTGAAATGTTACAAGTAATAAGGTTTCTACCATTTCTTTTGAGAAATTATTCTTCAGTGTAGTCCTGTCTGGAAGCTTTGTCTGATAGTGAGTCTGTATTTCCCTTTCTTATTTTAAAAGGAGATAGAATCATCTCTCATTTTTGTGTCAGAAACAATATAACCTGTACTTGCCAGAGCCACAACAGAAGAAAGAGATAAAGACTTTAAATTTGCTGTGCTTCATAAATGGAACATGGCGAAGTGATCTGTGTAATTCTGCACATATTCGGAGCTATTGGCCATGTAAATGATTTTGAAATCAGTACTTTGGAATGAATAAATAGGGATGAAGAAGATGTTTTGGAAGCCAGACACAAGAAAGCTGCAGTATTTAATAAGATTATTGAGAGAGACTGTCACTTTCAAAATCTTTCTAATTTCTACTTTGCTTTATCTGCCACAGTCAAAGGCTTTTATATTTTTATTAACTTCACTTGAATCCTGATGCATCATAACATCTTTCTAAATTATTCCTAATTCTGTTATAAAATGACTTTTAAAATTATTTATATATTCCTAACTTGTCTTCACTGGAATTTTAAACATGGTTGATGAACCTGTCAATTGCTGCATTTTCAAATATCCCCTAATCTTCTCATTGCTTTAAGTTCTGTGTTGTCTCTATTATTTCCTTACTCAGTGACTTGGTTGTTTTCTTGTTTAAGTGTTGGGTGTGCTTCACAGTTGTTCACAAGTTCCAGTGTAATTCATCATTGGTGTTACTCACTTGATAATACATATCTAAAAGAAAAAATGTAGACTTGACTGTAATAGGGAACCAGGGATTCCCTGTTACTTTAACGGTGGCAAACAGCTGAAGGGAGTTGCTTATCAGGAGCCAGGAAGGACCAGGCAGTAAGGCACTGGTAGGCTGCAGGTGCCCATGCAGAATAGGTGGCTCAGCAATAAGGCAACAAGGCAGAGTGGCCAGTAGCTCAGCAACAGTATGGAAGGACAGAGCTTAGACTGCAGAAGAGGTGTCCTGCTGCAGCAGTTAGGTCAGTCTGCAAACCTAATGAGGGACACCTGCAGCTGGCCAAAGGAAGGCACACAACTCCCACGGGTCTGGCTTAGTAGATATATAAGCCCAAGGCTGAGTCTGGGGAAGGAGTCTGACTGTGTAGGCTGGAGGGGAAAGACCTCCTAAGCAGACAGGTTGTAGAGGGTTGCTGGGCTGACTCCTGAACTGACACGGGAAACTGCAAGTAAGTCATAGATGTCTTGCAGGATAAAATGACCAGTGTAGGGGCAGGGTTGGGTTGCAATGCCAAGAACTGAGATTTATGTTCGGACCCAATGTGGGGCAGTTTATGTTACAGTCAGTGGACTTATTCTTTTGCTTACAGTTTATACCAGTGGTTTAACCAGTGGAGGAGGGAAGTCCCATTTGAATGCCTAAGTGAACAGGAACTTTGGAGACTTTGAGGGGTGAATCCCAAGCCTTGGAGAGATGGATATTGGACCTGCAGGGTGGTAGCTGGGGCCTGAGAGAGGCCTTGGACTGAGGCTGGGTGCCCACTGGGAATCTTAAAGATATGGAAACATGAAAGGGCTGGATCTTGGACTAGGGCTCAGAGCTTATCTGGGCAGTTAACTGGTAATGCCTGCAAGGCATGGGCATGGATGTAGGGAAGGATGGAGGCCATGAAATGGACCACTGAGGCTCATGGTATGCTGATACACTGATCAACAACAGACAAGAAGTCACTCTTGGAGCCTGAGCAGCTTCCCTTTTCTGAATTAAACAGTTACAGTAAGGTGTTGCAGAAAAGAGACCAGAGGGAAGAATAGGTAACCACAGCAAAGCAAGAGCTACATGACCACCAAGAGCATTACTACTGCACCTGGAGATATAGTGATGCTACATTGACCTTTAGGTTTCTAATTTTTTTTTTTTTATAGTTGTTTTGGTCACTCTTACTGCTTGCTTTCATTTTAACTCCTCTGACAGATTTATCACCACATATTGCTTCTTTATTTATTTATTGGCCCTCATTTAAATTTTTTTTTTTTCTGTCTAATGGTAGTTACTCCTAATATCTGGCCTGTGTACTTAAACTTCTTTACTCATATCTGTTCTGGTAAACAGAATGAAACACTAAGAAAAGGCTGGATTGCCCTACAATTTCCAATACAATAGCTCTTTCTCTCACCTTGCCTAAAGGTTGACTGTCATGGTCTTGATCTGCTATTGGTGATCAAACAGGTGTCAGTAAGCAATTATTGTCTGATTGGAATCTAGCTATGTAGGTTTAAACTTCTTCTTTGTTCAGTCCAGTTTAGAAAGAAAAAATAGGATGCAATTTCATCAACAGTTTTCAAACTTGAAACGGAGATTAATAATAATTGATTCCCTTGCAAGTGTCTATGCACTGTTTCAAACCAAAATGGAGATTCTCTATATTAACACAAGTGTAAATGCAGGACTTAAATAGGGATGCAGCTTGTAATAGGATGGGCTTGTCCTTCAAGAGGGAGCAGTCAGCCCTGATGAAGAAACCCATCTGTGGAGGTATGCCACTAAAACCATAAATTTGCAAGGGAGAGAGCAGGGGTGGGGAGAACCTGTATAAAGGCACAGTTTTCAAGCAAGAGATGAATTATGACCCAAACAAACTTGTTATCAAGAAGGGGCCACCCTGTGGTGTTGAGGCTAGAGCCCAAGGACCTGTCCTGGTACCTGTAGCAGGACCACAGGAGTTGTTTGTAGAATTGTTTGATGTACAATGACTGTATTTTTATTTGGAGGACTGTCTCAGGGGAGCATAGTGAGGCCACCAAGCATGTGCAGGCTAAACCACCCACTTACACAGCATTAGAAAGATTCACTTTCATGTTGTTTTCACTGGCACCCATCATAATGCTAAAGGAAGTTTAACTCGTTTTGTGGCTCATACAATTTATACATCTCATGTATTTATAAATCAGTACCAAGTTGGGTACCTAACCCACCCCACTTACCCAGGCTTAGGAGCAGCACTAATTAATAAGTAAAAGTACCCATCTAAGCATTCATGTAATAAAACATTTTATATTTTAAATATTTGTACCTCATTAATTTTCATATTGTTAAAAGTTATTAGCAACATTTTGTTTCAGTCAAAGCACATCAGGTTATAGGGATAAATGATTCACTTCTGGTCATATTTCACTTCTTAAATTTGTTTCTAAAATGCTCCCTGGGCCTGTTCTTTACCCTGACACGGGGCACGTCTACACCTGCATTTGATCCGGAAGCAGTTTATTCTTGACTAAACTACTCGAGAGTAAACACTTCTGGGCAGGCATCTATATGCACAGGAAACTGGGAGCAGATTTGCTGCTCCCAGCAGGAAATGGCTCCTGCTTCTTGCAACCCTGCCACCACCAGGGGGAGCTGCAGGTTCTGGCCACAGCTGCCTGCAGCTGGCAGTAATCTTTAAAAAGGAGTCCCTCTCCCTTCTCCCTGGCCAGCTGGTTTTCTGGCTAGGAGCAGCATGCAGTGCCTGGGAGCAGCACATGGCAACTCTCCTACCACAGCCTCTGCCTCCCTGCATCATGGCTGCTCTGGCCCCTGTGACAGCCAGTGCCTGCAGCACCCAGCATGGGAGCTTGGTGCAGGACTGACATCCATGCAGTGAGGCAGTGCTAGGCAGCACCCGCAGAGTCTGGGCAGGCTGCTAGGGGTTGTCTGTGGCCAGGTGGAGTTGGCCCTGGTGACCAGGAGCCATCTGCAGCTGGGCCTGGCTGCTGGCAGGCCTGGCAGATGCCTGCAGCAGCTTGCAGGGCTGGATGGCACAGCACTGTGATGCCAGGGAGCAGCTCTGGGGTGCAGGCTGGCTGCCTGAGTTGCCCTGCAGTCTGTGCCATGTGTGGCCACAGGCTGTCTGCTTGTATCCAAGGCTCCAGACTACCTGCAAGTTTTAAAGGGGCCAGGGCTGGGTAGGCTTCCAGCCCCAGGGTTTAGGGCTGTGCTGAGGCTTGCAAGGCCCCTAGTGACAGGGCTGACTACACATACACTACTGCGCAGTAACTACTCACGAGTAAATTTGCTACTTCCATTTGCAGGTAGCAAAGTTACTCATGATTAAAGCATTTTACTAATCAGTAAGCATGTGCACGTGTAGAAATGCTCATTTACTGCACAGAAAAAAACTGTTCTAATCGTGAGTAAATGTGCTGCCTGTGCAGTAAAGCATCTTATGTAGGTGTGCCCACTACATATTTTCTCAGTGGAAATCTCAAATCCCATATTCCGATGGCAACCAGCTACTTTATAGAATCATAGAAAATTAGGGTTGGAAGGGAGATTCAGGAGGTCCTGTATTTCAACATCCTGCTCAAAGTAGGACCATCTCCAACTACATCGCCCCAGCTAAGGCTTTGTCTAAGCAAGTCTTAAAAATCTCCAAGAATGGAGATTCCACCCCCGCTCTAGGTAACCTGTTCCAGTGCTTTACTACCCTCCTTGTGAGAATTTTTCCTAATGTCTAACCAAAACTTCCCTTGCTGCAACTTGAGACCATTGCTCCTTGTTCTGCCATCTGCCACCACTGAGAACAGTCTAGTTACATCCTCTCTGTAGCTATCTTTCAGGGTAGAAAGCTGCTATTAAATCTCCCTTCAATCTTCTTTTCTTCAGGCTAAATAAGCCCAGTCCCCTTAGCCTTTCCTCAAAAGCCATGTGCCCTAGCCCTCTAACCATTTTTGTTGCCCTCCACTGGTTTGTTTCCAATTTGTCCACATCCTTTCTGTAGTGGGGACCCCCAAACTGGACACAATACAGCAGATGTGGCCTCACCAGCACCAGATAAAGGGGAAGAATCACTTCCCTCGATCTGTTGGCAGTGCTCCTACTATTGCAGCCCAGTATGCCGTTAGCTTTCCATGCAAGAAGGGCAAACTATTGGCTCATATTCAGTTCACTATCCACTGTAACCCCCAGGTCCTTTTCTGCAGATCTGATGCTTAGCCAATTGATCCCCAGCCTGTACTGGTGCATGAAATTATTTTGTCCGAAGTGCAAGACTTTGCATATGTCCTTATTGAAACTCGTGCAATTTTGGGGGGTTTTTTTTGGTCTAGTCCTCGAATTAGTCTAGATCTCTCTGAATTTTAGTTATACCCTCTAGCATATCTACTGTTCCCCCCAGCTTGGTATTATCTGTGAACGTGCTGAGGATATACTCCATCCCATCTTCCAGACTATTGATGAGTATATTGAACAAAACCCTGGGGCACTCTACTTGAGACCAGCTGCCAAATAGACATCAAGCCATTAATCATTACCCTTTGAGCCTGATGATCCAAGCAGTTTTCTATCCACCTTAGAGTCCATTCCCCTAACCCATACTTCCTTAGCTTGTTTGCGAGAATGTTGTGGGAGACCTTATCAAAAGCCCTGCTAAAATCAAGGTGTATCACATCCACTACTGTCTATGCATCTGCAGAGCCAGTCATCTCATCCTACAAGGCAATCAGGGTGATCAGGCATGACTTGCCCTTGATGAATCCATGCTCACTGTTCCCAATCACCTTCTCCTCTAAGTGTTTAGAAATGGATTCCTTGAGGACCTAGTCCATGATCTTTCCAAGGACTGAGATGAGGCTGACTTGTCCTGCAGTTCCCTGGGTTCTCCTCCTTCCCTTTCTTAAAGATGGCCACTATATTTGACCTTTTCCCATTATCTGGAACCTCTCCCAGTCACCACAGTTTTGAAAGATAATAGCTAGCATCTCTCCAATCAGATCAGCTGCCTTCCTTAGCACCCTCAGATAGATCACATTTGCCCTGATGGACTTGTACATGTCCAGATTTTCTAAATAGTCCCTCTCTGTTCTTTTGCCACTGTTGGCTGCTTACCTTTTCCCCAAACTGTGCTGCCAAATGCAGTAGTCTTGGAGTTGACCTTGCATGTGGAATGAGTACTTCAGCCTTTTCCACATCATCTGTCACTAGGCTGCCTCCACCATTTCTTGGTAAACATATTCTAGTTGGAACACTGGAAACCTCATTCCAAGATGCTAATCATTGTGAGAACAGAAATTTAAAGGGAAAATTGATGTATTTTATTTACTAAAAGTTGTCCTGGAACATCCAGGGGTATGAGCATTTGAAATGGGTCTTTGTAAGAACCCCAGTTGTATAAATTTCATTTTTTCCATAACTTCTTCTCTTTCTGGTACATTTCTGCTACTTCTTTTGGCAGTAATATTCTAGTGTATAGACCCTTGCACCTCTAGCTAGTGATGTTAGTTATCACCTCTGTCATGTAGTTAATTTTCACAAAGTTATTAGCATTCCAATGTGGACTCAGTCTTTGCTGAATTCTAATCTCCAACATAGTAGGGAAAAACTATCTATCCGTTTCCATTAATCATGTCTGCTACAAAAAATTAGTAAAATGTTTTGCCAGTTTTCTTAAGCCAGGTGTTCCTATTTTTTTTTGTTTTCAGATCTCTGAAAGTATCTGTAATTTGAGTAGAAATAATACACATTTGGTCCTATTTCCTTCTCTTATGAGTTACACATAAAAATGTTCTAATAAAGATGTTTTGAAGGTACATGATTCAAATCTAATTCATTTTCTTCCCTGATAGAGTGAATGATAAGAAACAGCCAGATAAAATATTTAATTTAAGCTCAGCAATTCTGGTATATTCTAAGCAAAATATATTTTCAATGTATTGTATTGAGCTATTTTAACTAGACAGCTCAGGTAAACAAATGCTATATTTCTCTTGGAAAAGATGGAAATAGCATGTGGCTCTTTACTTGTCAACTAAAATTTTTCCCCCTTTTTATTTTTTAGAGCCTAATGATAGACCACCTATTCTTCTGATTGCAAACTCTGAAACCATTGAGGTATTACATCTTAATGGAAGTAAAGTGTCTACCCAAAGTTCAGTAAAAGGAACTGGAATTCATACATTGGATTTTATTTACAACGAGGATATAATTTGTTGGATTGAATTGAGAGAATCTTCAAGTCAGTTGAAATGTATCAAGATAACAAAAGCTGGACAATTAACAGACGAATGGATAATAAGCATTGCCCAATATCTCCACAGTAAGTATTTCAGTTTTGTTAGATAGATTCTTTTTAGTAAACAGTACAAAGTGCCTGTTCTTCCTACGTTTCCTACAGACTTGAAAACTAGTTTGGAGCTTAGTGTTGCTGATATTTTGATATCTTCTGTTACTTTACTCATGCATTAAACATTGAAGCCCACAGAGGCATTTGGTTGTTATTTCCCTCACTAACACATAGACACAATGATTGGCAAAAAAAAACTGTGAGTTTTCACAGAGTCTAATGCACTCTGTAATAGGTATAATATTACAAAAAGCAAGCCAGCACAAATGACAAAGAAACCTGAAAATGCCTTAATGCCCACAACGTGTTGATAGATAAAACTTGAAAATAATTGTTTAGTGCCAGACAAATGATAAACTGCTAATTAGCAACATATACACATGATTGTCACATTTACTATAGTTTAACAGGGCATCACTATTTTCAAACGCTACTGTAATATTTCCTAATTTACTGGAAGTTTCTCACTTTTCCACTAGGAAGATTTAAGGCCACCCTCACATTGAGTTATTCCACTTCACACTTTAACTAAAGTAGAAAGACTGTGGATTGCCGACTGTAGAATGCCTCTGAATTGAAATTTTCATCATTTTGCATTAGCCCTCTTTTGCTAAAAAACTCTTTAGGGAGAAATGGATACCAGTTAGATCATTCGGATCTGATCTCAAGCCCCCTCACCATCAGCTATGAGACTGTTCAAATCAAAGGCTTGATTGGAACTATTATGAAGATGGGGACAGCTGCAAGTTATAGATATCAGTCCTATGATTAATTTCTGCACTTAGGCTACTAGTCCTTTGAGGCTTCACAATTGCACTTTAGATCACCAAGAAAACTGCTCTTTATAGTGCATGCCTATAGGAAAAGGAACTTGATTCCCCCAAAATATCCCCCACCAACCATGCCTTTCCCTTAGATGAGTTCTTAGGAATGAAACGTTCTTCATTTTTTAAATGAGGTATGCTTCTTTTGTCAGCCTTTTTTCTAGATGTTAATATTGATTTACTGTTTTGAGCTTTTACCTATTTTATTGGAATGTTACATGTTGTGCTTTCAGATGTCTTTCAGTTTTAACTGTGAAAAATCCAAAAAGTCTCTTCATCTCTTTAGTATGACTTTAAGTGCGTGTGCCCTAATTGCACTTGTCATTGTTTTCTCATTATTGTATACAATGAAAACAATTAGCTGAATTACCTGACACAATTAATATTTTGTGTTTAACAGTATGCCCTCTAGTAATCATCAAAGTGAAGCCTGAATGCTCAGCTTTTCCCTAGTTCCAATCTGTAACTTTTTTTTTTCTGGTTGTGCTTTCCAAGTATGAAAGGCTTACTAATTTGCACAGTGCTGGGGTTTGCGTTAGCTTATATGTTTGCCAAAATATGGCTATGAAGTGAATACAGTGAGTGAATCAATTTTTCTCATATACTGCATATACTGGTTTGTGGACTCCGTAATATGTTTTCTAAAACCTTTCATCTAGACATTTGGACTAATTACTTTAGTACTGAAATTTTTCTGGCTGTGCGCTGCAAAGATTTGTTCCAACTCCTAGTTGGAACTTCAGAAACACTGTAGTAATCTTATTCCCCCCCCCAAACTCATCCAACTGGCACTCATAATCAAGGAAGTCCCAACAGGACCTAACTTTTCCTTGCAGGATGGTAGTAACTCCAACTGTATCCTATAAGGGAGGATAGGCTCTTTCATGGCTATGGTCCAAAGTTTACAGCGGATTACATTTTGGCATGTTCCTTCTCTCTTCTCTCTCCCTGTCTCACGCGCACACAGTCCCTCTTATTTTTCCTCATTATGCAGTGTCTACTTTTGACACTCAAAATTAATTCAGTTTATCTAACAGCAACTAAAGAATGCCAGCCTCAGCAGTTTCTTATTGTGCCTGTTTGTGCAGATATGCAGGTTTTGTGGCAGATCAAACAAAACGAATGGTCACACCCATAACATTTTAAAAAGAAAAATAAACTTAACATAACCTAACAGAGATAAATGTTCCATTTGTTGCTCTTGGTCTGTTTCTCAACCATTAAAGGCTTGTGTACAAATGCCTCCAGGCTTTGCTGTGAAGCTCCACAATGGAGCACTGCACACATACTCCACATGTGCTAACCCCAAAACAGATCATATGTAGCCACCTTACTATGGTGCTGGAAATGCACCAATAAGCCTGCCAAGCCAGGGAGCTTATTGCAACATGCTCAGTTCTGCTTTTATGTGACTTATTGTACCGCTTTTAGAGTTCAATGCTCAGAGAATAGGTTGACTATACTTCACTGGGCCCTCCCTAATGTATTAGAAGATGATGCAGACATGCCCCACAAGAACAAGAAATCATGCATGCAGAATCTTTGTTTGAAAAGTTCATTTATTAGCATCACTTTAGTAGATGGCACAATGAAAACATCCTTTTGGACCAGTAAGAGATTTAGCTTTTACTGAAAGATTGTTTTATAGAACAAAATGCCTGCTAGTACTGATAAATATCATGCCAGACAAATGACCCTTTTATTGGAGGAAAATTAACTTCTATTCGCTATCAGAGACACAAGGCAGGGCCTCCTTCATTGAACATCACTCTTTACCATCTATCTTCAGCTCATCTAATTGGTGGAATGGAAGCTAGGGAAGAAATAAGGAGGCTCATCATGGTTACATAGAAAACATCCCACCTGTTACCCACCTATGTGCTTTCCTTACTACCATCTGTGGGTGAATATCTATTCCAGACACTCTGTGGTCTCCAGATCTCCCTTACATTAAGAACAATAACAATCAGTTCAATTCTTGGCTCAGCACTGATTTATACAGGGAGAGGAAGAATGTACTGGGTATGTCCTGTCACTAGATATGCCCCAAAGTTCAGCAATCTAATTGTGCTCTTCAGATAAGGCAGTATTTCCTACATCCATCACCTCTGCAGATTAAATGAAATTCTTTCTGGACCTACTCAGAGACCTACCACTCACAGGACATGCAGTAAAAACAGCATAGATCACTAGATTCCCTACAGCCTTCATCCTTAGGATGACAAGCCATGCCTGCTAATGATGGGCTGCTCAAACAAGATAAATTAATCCATCATTAATGACATCAATTACTGAAGAGCCAATGGGATATACTCAGTACTTGTAAAAGCTTTGAATACTTCTAGCAGCACCCTCCTTGTGGCATTATTCTGATTTATGAAACACATAGGCAGCAATACTGAGACAAATCTATCCCTGGGGAGAAAGTCTCAGTAAAACATATTTCATTGGGAGGAATGTGTACACCTCCATGAGCTTTCAGATGAGAATGGCAAACTAATAGGTTCTACGTGTCAAATAGGAATTTTTTTTCCTTTGGGACAGACTGTCCTATTGATGGTTAAACTCCCAAAGGACCTGCTGTGGGAACTGAAAGTCTTCATTAAGGGGGCTAGTTGACAGCTTTTGTGGCATTTCTTACATCTAATGTGAAATCCTGAGCAATAGGTTCTACTGTGGCTGTGAAGAGAAACTAGCTGCAGGCATTGGGACTCCCACAGGAGCTCCATTGAGAAACTTGCATTTTGATGGCAATGAGCACTGTTAATAGTGGAACAGATAATAGTCTCTGAAACTGAATATCTGAAATGCAGGAACTGTGTTGAGATTTTGGGGCTTATACAGTGGCAGTGCATAAGGGGTGCACCCCCTAACTGGCCATACTCACCACTTAGGCAATGGGCAGGGGGGGCAGGCGGGAGTGTTGGTGCCCCCCTGAAAGTACTGTCTGATTGCTGCAGCCACTCCTGGAAGCAGCTGCAGCAATTGGCCACAGCAATCAGATATTGCAGGACTGGCCATGGGGGGTCCACCTACCCCCGGGCAGCAAGATCGGCCATGAGGAATCCCCCCCGGGCAGTGAGATTGGCTGTGGGGGATTCACCCTCCCCAGGAAGTGAGATTGGCTACAGGGAATCCCCCCCAAGCAGAAAAATCAGCTACGGGGAATTCCCCTCCCCCCGGGGGAGCGAGACTAGCCACGGAGGAACCCTCCGCCAGTTGGCAGAATCAGCTGCGGGGGGAGGAGGGGGGCAAAGTGGGCCCTATTTGATTTGAATTCGGCCTGAATTGAGGACAGTGATTTGATTCATTGATTTGGATCACTGTCCCAGATTTGATTTGGTTGAATCCGTATCAGACATAGACACATTTTTAAAAGTATTTTCTACATACTTTGAGGTATCAGGCACAGCTTGTGAGCGCTGCGATGATGGGGTTCGTGGAGCATCCCACAGGAGTGTGGGGGGGGGGTCCTCCATATGTTTGGCAGTGAACCAGGAAGTGGGTGAGAGATACTTCTGGTCAACTTCTGGGTCTGCCAGGGAGCACACTGGGTGCCTCCCCACATCCCCCCCCGGCTCAGCAGTTGGCCACAGGGGGACCCTGGGTGCCCACCCCAGACCCAGGAGGCACCAGTCACTGAGCCGAGGGTGGGGGGGGGGGGCAGCATGCTCCTCAGCAGAACCAGAAGTGGACCAAAAGTGTTTCTGGTCCACTTCTGGGTCTGCTGCCACGTGCACTGGGGAGCACCCTGTGCTTCTGTGGGACACTCCATGCATCCCAGCATCACAGCGATCACAAGCCCCTACTACCTAGAGATATGTAGAAAAAAACATGTAAAGTTGTCTCTATGTTTGAATTTCCGAATCTTTCCAAATTGATTTGGAGGGTTCTGATTCAATTCAGAGACATCAAAGGGTCCTATGATTAGATTTTAATTTGGAGATTTGGCCGAATCAGGTAAAATCTCTGCTAAATCAAAGCAGGGACTGAAGCTTCACACAGCCCTAATAAATATCTGTCTTGAATCACTTGCAAAACCTTCTTCTTCCAGTTGCCTTTTGAGAGCTTCCCAGTTCCTTTCTGACAGATGTGAACCTGGATAACCTTGTATTGGGGAGTCTTCAAGACTGTTCTAAGTTCCAAGATAGCTCCAAGTTGTTCCTTATCTCTTTACACAAATCCCTCTCATACAGATTTACTAAAGCAGATGACACAAAGCTATGGCAGATGACACGAAGCTATGGGCAGATGACACAAAGCTATGGGGAGAAGTGGACATGCCGGAGGGCAGGGAACAGCTGCAAGCAGACCTGAACAGGTTGGACAAATGGGCAGAAAAGAACAGAATGCAGTTCAACAAGGAGAAATGCAAAGTGCTGCACCTAGGGAGGAAAAATGTCCAGCACACCTACAGCCTAGGGAATGACCTGCTGGGTGGCACGGAAGTGGAAAGGGATCTTGGAGTCCTAGTGGACTCCAAGATGAACATAAGTCGGCAGTGTGACGAAGCCATCAGAAAAGCCAATGGCACTTTATCGTGCATCAGCAGATGCATGACGAATAGGTCAAGGAGGTGATACTTCCCCTCTATTGGGCGCTGGTCAGACCGTAGTTGGAGTACTGCATGCAATTCTGGGCACCGCAATTCAAG
>NW_005842330.1:1058129-1070048 GCF_000455745.1 Alligator sinensis | reverse complement strand
ACTCTTTCCTGCTTATGCAGGGGGTCGGACTCGATGATCTATTGAGGTCCCTTCCAACCCTCGCATCTATGAATCTATGAAAGCAAGAGGTAGACTATCTAGCTGAACTGTGAATGGAGTAGAAGTGTTTCCAGAATTTGAAGACCTTATTCCCCCTTACTACTTAGTTCCAAATGAGAAAGGGGTCCTCAAGTTCTGTCGCTTTGTCCATTGCTTCAGATTATTAACTGAGTCATCCTTGCCTCTATGATCTTCTTCCTGGATCCCTTGTGCTATTCAAATAGCTCTTGACCTTCAGCATGCCTACTTCTGCATCTCAGTGCATCTAGAGTTTCAGATAAGGAACCTTGCATTATCTGCTCTGCATTTCAGTCTTTCCACAGCACCCCAAATATTTTCCAGGGTCACAGCTGTGATGGCTGTACGTTTAAGAAGATGGACCATCTACCCCTGCCAGTCAGAGTCCTGCTCCTTAAAGATGCTTATTGATGAAAGAGGAAAAGTGTAGGTTACAGATGCCCACTCTTTATGACCACAGCTGAACTGCCTGGTCTTCATGCCTGACAATGTGCCTGACCACAACAGATTCTGCTATTCAGAAGATTCCACTTTCATATGCATAAAGAGCATATCTATCCAGAGAGAAACCTTTCAAGATAACGCATCTCAAAGAACTGCTGCTATGGCAATATAAGTAACTGTTCATTGATTAAACCATTTCTAGAATTCTGTGCCCAGTTCTAATGTCCATATTTCCAAAAGGCTGTTGAAAAATTGGAAACGGTTGCAAAAAGGTGATATCGGAATGAACAGAAGTCTGAATGTTTTGCCTGATAGAAAGAGACTAAGTAGTAGAATCTGCTTAGTTTGTCAAAGGGAAGGTGAAGACTTGATTTAAGTATTGTCTCTAAGTACCTTCATGGTAATGAAATTTCTGACTCCACACAGCTTTAATCTAGCAGAAAATGGCAGAGTAAGATTCAATTGTTTGAAACTGAAGCTAGACAAATTCAGACTACCAATAAGATGTAGTTTTTTTAAAACTATGAAGAATAACTAACTGAGGGACATGGTAGACTCCCCATCACTTGCTGTCATTAAATGAAGAAAAAGGTTGTTGTTTTTTTTTCTTAAAAGATGGGCTATAGACCGAACAGAAGCTTTATGCCATAATTATTAGCTGAGGTTCTTTGGTTATACAGGAGGTCAGATGACATAATGACAAGTCCCTAAGATCTCTGAAATAGTGACTCAGTTTTATTCCCAGATCTGAGGTTTACCTTGCTGGAGCACACTTGAAGGGAGAGAGAGGCTGCAAATGGATTTAGACAGACTACAAAAGTGGGCAAATGTGAATAGGTTGGGGTTCAACGTAGACAAATGCAGGGTGCTGCACCTTGGGAGAAGAAATCCACAGCACACATACAGGCTGGGGAGTTCCCTTCTTGAAAGCACAGAGGCGGAAAGGGATCTTGGAGTCATCATTGACTACAAGAAGAACATGAGCTGCCAGTACCAGACCGCAGCCAGCAAGGCCAGCCATACCTTGTTGTCATGCATCCAAAGGTGTATCTCAAGCCAATCCAGAGAGGTGATACTCGCCCTCTATGCGATATTGGTCAGGCCGCAGTTGGAGTACTGCGTCTAGTACTGGGCACCGCACTTCAAAAGGGATGTGGCCAGCCTGGAAAGAGTTCAGAGGAGGGCCACCCATTTGGTGAGAGGGCAGCAGAACAGGCCCTACGAGGAGAGACTGAGGGACCTGAACCTGTTCAGCCTCAGCAAGAGGAGGCTGAGGGGGGACCTGGTGGCTGCCTACAAACTCATCAGGGGAAATCATCAGCAAATAGGAAGAGCCCTTTTCTCCCCAGCACCACCTGGGGTGACGAGGAACAATGGTAATAAGCTGATGGATAATAGGTTTAGGTTAGAGATCAGATGGCAATATTTTACAGTTACGGTGGCCAAAATCTGGAACCAACTTCCTAAGGAAGTGGTCCTCTCCCCTATCTTGGGCAAATTCAAAAAGAGGTTGGATGATCACCCGTCTGGGGTCCTGTGAACCCAGCATTCATTCCTGCCTGTGGCAGGGGGTCAGGCTAGATGATCTGATCAGGTCCCTCCTGACCCTAGCTACTATGAAACTACAAACAGCCCGTTTGATCCCTCAGTAACCAGCCTCCTAGTTTTTGAACTCCAGGCTCAAATCCTGAAGACAACCTAGTGTTCCATTTTAAACCACAAAATGACACTCAAGACTCCCTTCCAAAGCACTCTTCTTTTCAGCAACCCTATCCTCTGTTCATCAGATGTGCCTTCTGAATAAAGTCCTATGATGGGGCAATGCTGGCCCGGAGGCTTTTCTCACTGATTACAATATTTACATGTTTATTGAAAGTATTCCACAGTACAAAATATGTAAGAACTTTAGATTCCACTTCCTTTACCTGAATCATTAATTCCTGTTATTGTTTACAGTAAGACATTCTATATCTTTTCAGTCTAATGTGATCCTATTGCTTTGAAATTCTGGTCACATATTTGAATAAAGTGCCGTATAGTTGATTGGAAGTTGAATACTTTGTGCTATTCAGTGTACATCTACCCTGCACAATGCAGTCCTGCTAGAACTACCTAAGCTAGTTTAAAATGAGCTAGCTTGAGTACTGCAGTATTGCAACTCTGCCCTCTGGCTAATTTACCCTGAAGAGGGCGTATAGACTATAAAATATTTTTTTGTCCAAAAACTAGCTGTAGAGCTGCCATGTAAACTGGAGATTATGTCTGTGTGGCATAATGCTAAATGAACTAGCTAGAAGCAGTAAAGCCATATTAATAGAATATTTTACTTTAGCTAACTTACATTAGCTAATATGGCCATACAAGTTGCTGACAGACATGGGAAAAAAATAGCTCTTTACCAAAAGAGGAATTGCATCAGTTTGACCCAGCTTCCTAGTGTCTGTACAGCTCTCATGCTTTAGTGGGGCTTTTTGGCTCTTTATACTAATAGCTGATAAAGGTGCCAAAAAGCCCTGCTGAAATGCATGAGTTATTTGGATGATGGGTGAACTTGTGTCAAACTGACGTGAATCCTTTCCTGGGCATGCACTGTGTTTGGTACAGGGGTGCACCAAGCTGAAAGTAAAGGGCTGTGCTTCCCCCCCCCCCCCCCCACACACACACCTATAAGCAACCACACTTCCTGACTCATGACCTGAGCTCTTTCAGAGTTAGCTCAGGTATCTTTATGTGGCACTGCACAGTTGACAGTCGTTCATAGTTTCATAATTTCATAGTAGTTAGGGGTCAGAAGAGACCTAAATAGATCATCTAGTCTGCCCCCCCACCGCTGGCCAGAGCACACGCTGGGATCACACGACCCCAGACAGGTGTTCATCCAACCTCTTTTTGAATTTACTCAAGGTAGGAGCGAGGACCACTTCCCTAGGAAGTTGGTTCCAGATCCTAGCCACCCTAGCAGTGAAATAGTGCCTCCTAATCTCTAACCTGAACCTATTCTCCAGCAGCTTCTGGCCATTGTTCCTCATCACCCCAGGTGCTGCTGGGGGGAATAGGACCCTTCCTATTTGCTGCTGATTTCCCCTAATGAGTTTGTAGGCAGCAACCAAATCCCCCCTCACCTTCTGTTTGCTGAGGCTGAACAGGTTCAGGTCCCTCAGCCTCTCCTCATAGGGCCTGCCCTGTTGCCCTCCAACCAAGCGGGTGGCCCTCTTCTGAACCCTCTCCAGGCTGGCCACATCCTTCTTAAAGTGCGGTGCCCAGAACTAGATGCAAGACCAATGTCGCGTAGAGGGGGAGTATCACCTGTATGGACCAGCTTGAGATGCATCTTTGGATGCACGACAAGGTGCAGTTGGCTTTGCTGGCTGCAATCTGGCATTGGTGGCTCATGTTCATCTTGGAGTCAATAATGACTCCAAGATCCCTTTTTGCCTCTGTGCTCTCAAGAGGGGAGCTCCCCAGCTTGTATGTATGCTGTGGATTCCTTCTCCCCAGGTGAAGCACCCTGCATTTATCCACACTGAAGCCTATTACCATCCGCCCACTTCTGTAGTCTGTCTAAATCTAATTGCAGCCTCTCTCTCCCTTTGAGCGTGTCCACCTCTCCCCACATGTTGGTGTCATCTGCAAACTTGGACAACATGTTTTCTACCCCCTTGTCCAAGTCGCTGGTAAGCCCTGGGGGACCCCACTATTCACATCCCGCCAGGTCAAGTACAACCCATCCACCACTACTCTCTGGGTGTGCCCTATCAGCCAATTTCTGACCCATCCAACTGTGTATGCATCAATGCCACAGTCGCTCAATTTATTAATGAGGATGGGGTGAGAGACAGTCTCAAAGGCCTTCTTAAAGTCTAGAAAGACTATGTCCACAGCGATACCATCATCCAGGGATTTAGTTACCTGGTCATAAAAGACAATCAGGTTGGTCTGGCAGGACCTGCCTTTGATGAACCCATGTTGATTTCCCCTGGGCATGATCTCCCCTGCTGGTCCCTCACAGATGTGATCCTTGATAATTTTTTCAAGGATTTTCCCTAAGACCTATGTGAGGCTTATGGGCTTATAGTTTCCTGGGTCCTCCTTTCTCCCTTTCTTATAAATGGGGACCACTTTGGCTAGTTTCCAATCTCTGGGCACCTGGCCCATGGACCACGATTGCTCGTACAGCCGGGCCAAGGGCAGAGCAATGACCCCCGACAGCTTTCTCAACGCATGTGGGTGGAGGGCATCAGGGCCTGCAGATTTAAAAAACATCAGCCCTTCCAGAAGATCCCTAACTACTTCTGTGCAGACCCGAGGCCTGGCAGTGCCATCCCCAAGATGAACCCTACCTGTGGTGGGAGAGCTGTCCTGGTCCCTGTCCAAGAAAACAGAGGCAAAGAAGTTGTTAAAAATTTCGGCTTTCTCATCTGGTGTAGCCACAAGATTACCATTTGAGTCTAACATGGGCCCTACATTACCCAGTGCCCTCTTCTTACTCCCAATGTATTTGAAGAAATACTTTTTCTTGTCCTTAATCCTGGTTGCTAGCCTGAGCTCCACCCCTGCCTTGGCCTTCCTAATGGCCCTCCTACAGTCACAGGCCATGAGGAGTATTCTTCTTTGGTGATAGCCCCTCTCTTCCCCTGGGTGTACGCCTCCCTTTTGGCCCTCAGGCATTCTTGGATGCCTTTGCTGAGCCATGGGGGCTTCAGAGCACTCTTACCTCCCTTCTTTCTCTCGGGGACTGTCACACTCTGAGCCTGGAGGATTGTCCCGTTAAGGTACGACCATCCCTCATGGATTCCCATATCCTCCACCTTTTGGGCCCTTAGTGCCTCCCCCACTAATCTCCTAAGTTCGTTGAAGTGGCGCTTCTGAAGTCAGTGTCTTTAGTCTTGGTATAAGCCCTCAACACCCTGCGCTGGATGGTGAATTCCAGCAGACAATGATCACTGTCACCCAGGTGGTCAAGGACCTGCAGTCCCCTCACCAGGTCATCCCCAGTGGCCAAGACCAGTCCAGCAAGGCATCTCCCCTAATGGGGCTCTGCACCTCCTGGTTAAGGTGGAGGTCCTGTATTTCAGATAGGAACCTACGCGAATGGTCAGACCTGGCTGACTGCTCCTCCCAGCAGATATGTGGGTAGTTTAGGTTCCCCATGACAATGACATCCCTAGACCCAACTGCCTCCATAAGCTGCACTGAGAAATCCTGGTCCAGCTCAACCCCTTGGCAGGGTGGTCTGTAGTAGACACACACAGTAAGATCCCTTTTGCCTTGCCCCCCTTGAAGTTTGACCCATAATGCCTCTGCCTGACCTTCCTCTGCCCCAAAGCTAATTCTTGATGATGTGAGTTGCTCTTTGACATAGAGGGCGACCCCCCGCCTTTCCTCCCAGTTCTGTCCCTTCTATGTAGTGTGTATCACAGAATGCCCACCGCCCAGTCATGGGTAGGATCCCACCAGGTTTCTGTAAGCCCCACTAAGTCTCGATTCTTCCCTGCTATCAGAAGGCAAAGTTCCTCCTGCTTGCCCCCCATAATACGTGTATTAGTGTACAGACATGTGAGGCCTCCTGAGAGTGCTCGTACCTCCCCCCTGCTCCCAGGACTGATGTGCCCATTTTTACTTACCTGGATTTCTTTTTCTCTTGTCACCTTGCTAGTTGGCAAAACATCCCTTCCTCTTCGGGCAGCCCCTTTCCCCGATGAAGCTAGTTTAAAGCCTGCCAAATGAAATCAGCCAACCTAGAGGAAAAAACGCGTTTACCCTTGGGTTCAGTTTGTATCATTTCTTTTGTGTCAGTTTCTTTCATGATAAATATACATTGGGTCATTTCACAGATGGAATTTTGGAATACCAGTTCTCCCCAGGGTTATACCCTGACTCCATGCGGTGCCCAGTGACTAGGGAGATGATGATCCAATTGCCTGTGGATCCTGTTACTCATTAGGCAGAGCAGGCAAGGAGCAAACAACAGCACACATTGTTTACAACAGCTTTATTCAGAATGTAGACCGCTTCGGACAAAGGTCCCTCACAGACGCACAGCCTGTGAACAAGGGGATCTGCACTGAACATTAGTTTTTTTTTTTTCACATTTTATACACCTTGGTTCATGCTCATTAATACCTACTCCACTTTTGCCCCTCCTTTGTTCCACCCACATCGCCTCCTCTCTCAAGCTCTGCCTCTGTTTACTGTTTGCTTCATTAACATGGAATTGCCTATGCATTTCATTCATTTACATGCCTCTCTGCTAAGAGCTCATGCTTAAGACTTTGACTTCCACTTCCTCCAGTCACTTACTGGTTCTTTCTGGTTTCTTGCTGACTTCAGCACCATCTCCAAAGGTTTTGCTTCTGCTTTATCTCCTGACAATAGCTGGTGGGCTGCATCTTTTTCTTCTTACACCATATATCCTACACACTACCACATTGTCAGGAAACTGTTTGCCTAAGCGTTTGCAATGTTACTTTTAATATATCATTCTGCCTTGTGGTGAGCAACTCTGCTGAGGCCACAGATTAAAGCCTTTATTCAGATGCAAATCCAGTGCTCCCCAAGATCCAAATATTATCACCCTAAAACCCAGAAAAGAGACTCCTGCAGCTATAGGGATGAATATGGAAAAGACAATTGTTTCCAAGTACCGAGGAGGGATTTTGTGAATAATAAATTAAAAAAAATAGTTTTGCTGCAGCCATCACTTGTTTGCTAAACATACCATGTAAATTTATTTTGAACCAGCGTAAGTCTATTGAGGACTGACCTACATTGTAAACATTTTATATATAGAATGGTCTTTGATTAGATTATTTTGCTTGTAAGATGTAGTAACTTTTTAGTTTTGTTAGCAAGGTTTTAGAAGATAGACTAAAATAATTGTCTGTTCTGTAATCATCTAAAATGAATATCTAATTAGTTTTTTGGGAATCCAAAATGTGAGACATTTTACAAATTTGTTTATATCAAACTGAAGGATGATTAATTTGAAATTTAAATTATTAAAAAATCAAGTAGCACATTTCTATAATATAGAATGTAACAAAATGATTCATGTTTTAAATATAACATATACTTTTCTGTAAACCTATGAAGTTCATGTCATTAAGATGTTTTGTTGTAATTTTTACAGAATACTCCTTTAACTGTTCCTTAAATAAGAACAGAGTAGCATCTAAGCAATTTTTACCTTCTTAAGGCTGAGTGGACTTCAAAAGTCAAGAAATTTCCAGTAGGTCCAGAACCCTTATGTATCAAAGCCTCTTCCTTCCCATTCTTTATGGCATACGTGCCATCAGTTTCCCTCTATGGACAGTTTAGTTTGTTGACTGTTCAAACTGAAAAATCCATTTATTCCAGGGTAATGAAAGGCCAAGTGCAACAAAAACAGTGCTACATCTTCTAAGGTCACAATACCCACCTTTCCCATCTGTATCTAAGCAACTATCTTTGACTGTAGCAGTTCCCAGAACTCCTTTATACTCCCTGGGCCACAGACTTCAGGCTCTTGTATGATCTTTTACCCTAAGGGAAGCCCAGGCCCAGGCCCAGTGCCTAGCAAAGGTAGTGGCTCTGTAAGCTATGTTGCTTTATGTAGCCCAGTTCTGTGGGTGCTAATAAAAGTTTTACTGTTGTAAGTCTAGAGCCTGGTTTGAGGTTTTAGTTATTTTTAAACTCTCTGTCTGACGCTATTCTAAACTGAAGTTAAAATATACAATAAATAATTTACTGCCAAAAATACCATCTCCAAACTATGCATTTTTATTCCATCATTTACTAAAGATTTTCCTGATTTTTACTCATAAATTCTCTTTCTGTTTTGATGACATGTAACTTCTCTCTTTTCAAACTCCTTTGTTACATTTTTAAGGCAAAGTTAGGGAAGTACCCAAGAGTCTGCCAAACTTTTCTTCAATTAGCCTAATTGGCAGCTAATTTAACACTTATGCCTGACCACTAATTTATTAATGCCAGCATTTCATTAAAATAAATAATGAAATAATGAAGTGCCAAATAGTAAGGCCTTATCCAAAGTCTATTAAATCTAAGGTAGGTTTTTCCTTAATTTCAGTGAAGTTTGGATGATGTTAATAAAAAGGCATCCCCCATCTATTAAAATACCAATTACAATTTCTCTGTAAATTTCTACACAGCTGATGGTAGGAATCCACTGGCACTACTGCAATCTAACCTGCGAATTGCAAAAAGCATGAGGTTCAGAAGCAGAGACAACTGTCATATTGTTTTGTTCATCATTTTTATAGTGAAGAATATAAGCACGAGAACTGTGAAATACATCCTAAACACCCCAAATATTTTGTAGTAATACAATGGTGCTCAAACTTTTGGCCCCATGGGCTAATTGAGTGGTGTGGGATATATGAGTAGGTCAGATTAAGCCCTCCATGCCAGGATTGGGCCTAACCTGCCTCTGTCTGGCCCTGCACACCTTGATAGGGCCCCATGCAATCTTGGCTGGCTACCACACACCAGGATGGGGTCCTGTAATGGCCCTGAACACAGGGATTGGGCCCTGAGTATCCAGATGCCAGGATCAGGCCCCAGGGCTCAGAGCTTGCCCTGACTGACTCTACATGTGGGGATTGTAGCCTGGCACCCATGTCTGCCCCACTTGGCCCTGCACTGCCCCCTCTCTGACCTACATACCAAATTTTTGACCCTGGGGCCTGGTGCTGCCCACTCCTAGCCCTGTGTACTGGGATCAATTTGACAGAGTAAGGCTAAGTACAGATGTTCAAAAAGTCCCTGGCAGAAGCACTCTGTTGTGCTAAACTTAAAGCACTATAAGTTGGAGAGTGAGTAAACTGAACAGTCATTCGCTCTTCAGTGGGGAGGGCTTGGAGCCTGCTCTCTGTGGCCACTAGAGGTACTCCCTAGGGCCTCCCTGGAGGCTGCTGGAGTGGCCTCTCTCCCCAGCCCTGCCTTCCCCCCCCCGCCCGCCCTCCCCCCCCCCCCCCACATTTGGTGACTGTCAGCAATGACTGTGAAAGGAGTGATCTCAGCCCCCTTCTCCCATACTCCTCCTGACCAGGCAGCTGTGCACTGTGGGGCTGAGGCTGTTGCAGTAAGACAGACCCTGGACCCTTTCCCCTGGGGGGCACTCTTGCCTGGCAGCCTTTCTGGGAAAAGGGATCAATAACACTTGGGGGAGCAGGGCCAACCTAGCGCTCACATAGAGCAAATAACCTCTTCCCAAGGCTAGAGAGCCACCCTGGCAACACCACCTGAGATAGCAGTGATCATGCTCTGTGGACCCTCGATGGGATCTGCCACAGACATTTGATAAAGTGCTTTAGCCTTATCCATCACAGATTAATTTAGAGTGCAGTCTGCCATTTTTAAGTGTCCTAAGAGCCATGAATGCCCATTCATTTATGGCTTCAGAGCACTTTCTGCATGCTTAAAGCATGATAGATTTAACATCTATACCTAGCCTGAGATTTCTTACAAAAATCAATTTGGATGGAAACAGAACCCATGTCTCTAATACAGAGGTTTTCAACTTTTTTTTCATTTGTAGACCCCTAAAAAATGTCAAATGGAGGTGAATTGTAAGCATGGATATTCACATGCTTTTGATTGATTATAGTTATTTTTCATGGACCCCCTAGACATAGTCTGTGGACTGCCACAGTTGAAAACCACTACTGTAATATAATGAAAAAGGAAGGCTTATCTAGTCAGCTGTAGTATTCTCTGCTAAAAGTTAGGTAAATTAGCCCTTGCTGAGCCCCATTTTGCCAGGGCTAATCAGTTCTGGGTACTTAAGTATAGTATAGAAATACCATCAGAATTTGTACTGGGCATGATACAGACTCTCTGTTTAATGTTGTAGTGAGAGCTCTTGAAACATGTACATGCACCAACATGGAACAGAGAAATTTAAAATTGAATAACAAATGTAAATGGGAGGGGGCTCTAATTTGTTTATTTGTTTGTTTATTCATTCATTTCTTTTTTATTTATTAACACTTGGGGTAGTCATGAATGAGGACTGGCTCATAACGTTTATTTCCAGTTGACAGAAATATTTATCTCTGCACTAGTGTTTATATTAACTCCATAAAGGTCTGGGATTAGACCCACTGAAGTCACTGCGAAGATTCTGATGTTTGACTTCATTGGACTTGGATTAGGCTTTTAAATGCTAATAACTGAAGGAGGCTTTGATTCTATTTAATAAGCAAGTTAAAATACAGCTCTTCCTTGTATGTGAGTGGTTTTGAACATAGTAACCCTTGTTTTAGGTTACACAGTTTGAGATGTCAGTGAATGCAGCATTCGTTCTGAAATTGAAAAAAAATCATTGTTACAGAAACCTTTTAAATGGAGTAAATCAGTTCTGGCAAACTCAAGTTTAAGCTGTGAAATTCACAGGCATTTTGGAAACAAAATGATTTAATGTTTAGAAATAATTTAACGAGGGGAGAGGGGCACAAGTATTCAAGAAGGTTGGACTCTGCCGTCACTGCTTATAAGCCCTGTATTTTATCAACGTGTCACAGAACAGCTGCAGTTTGATATGTTGGGCTACGCATTCACCATGACAGTTCTTGAGTTGATGATAAAGTTTGAATATTCTGTGCATGCATAATTACGTACAATCTCTGTCACACCATATAAGCAAAAATAATGAGCTGATTGAAGAATGCTTGAATACCTGTCACCATATATGGTTCCAAGACTGTCTTTTTGGCTTTTCTCAGCATCTTCAGCCCATACACCACTATTTCACCTGAATACCTAATTCCTTTAGAAAAATTTAAAAAATAAAATAAGAAGGCTCATGTTTTTGTTTTTCCATTTTAGTTCAGCAGTATTCAGCATAGTGCACATTCATTTTGAGAGTCCTTCAAGTGTGCAGCACTTACATGCTTGCATCAGTCTAGCTGACTACATAAACCAGGCTTGATTTCCAATGGAAAGAATAAGTGTCAGTAGTAGTTTAATTACTGAACTACTAGACAGAAGCTGGTTCCAAAATGATACAATTACAAAAATCAAATAATTATTATAAATGGTGTAATTAGGGGTGCACCAATAGAGGTTTTTTGGGCCCATACCAATAGCTGATTTTTAAGGAGGCATATCGACTGATACCAATCTGATTTTCAATACTTAGCCTGGCAGCCTGAAGAGCAGTGTCCAGCTCGTAAATATGTTGTGGTGGAAGGAGAGAGGGAAGGGAAGGATCTTGGGGGAGCACATTGAGGCTCCTGCAGTAAGGGAGGGCGTGGGGCTGGGGCTGGAGTAGGCACTGCCCAGCCAGCCTAGGGCAGAGCGTGGGACAGAGCCATGGTTCATCCAGGGGCATGGGGTGGATTGAGCTGCTGTTGCGGGCTGGGGCCAGTGCTACACTGGGACCTTCCCAGTGGGGGG
>NW_005842330.1:1019509-1058089 GCF_000455745.1 Alligator sinensis | reverse complement strand
GGGGCTGCAGCCACTCCAAAATTCACCGTAGCCCCCCCGCCCCCGCGACCCTCTCTCCCAGTGCTGCCGCCTCCTGCCCTGAGTGCAACCCAACCCAGCCCAGCCCCTGCTGGGAACAGCCCAGCACAGCCCAGTCCATAGCCCGCAGTGGCAGCCCACCCCACCCCACATGCAGATCCAGGGGCACCCCCCCCCCATGCCCTCCTGGGGTGCATGTACACTCTGCATACCCAGACAAGCCACAACTCTGTCCCATGCCCCACCCTGCCCTTGTTTGTCAGCACCTGCCCCAGCCCCATTCCCTCCCTCACTGCAGGGCCTCAATCTTCCCCCCACCAAGTCCCTTCCCTTCTCCCTCCCCTTCCATGACAATAGACTTAGTAGCAACGTACAGCTGTCCAAGCTGCCAGGCTGTGCTCCATGCCCCCTACATGCTGCATTGCTGCTGTGCGCATGCACAGGGCATTTATTGGCCACATTGTCAGCCATATCAGGCCAAAAAAGCTGATTTCTGATAGTCAATTTTCTTTATATTGGTGCCGATCTGATATTGGACCGATGTATCGATGCACCTCTAGTTGTAATAATCCATACACTTATAATCGACATCGTATATAGCTTCAAATCATTTCATTCCTCCTTATGCTGAAGTTCTTATATTGGGATTGGAAACATCAAGCCATAAATAAGATGCATCCAAGGTGTTTGCTTATCAGGTCTTTTTTACAGAAAAGAGAGCAGTAATAATTGGCACAAGAGCACAAATATCCCTTTTTGTTGTTAATTCTATTTTTTATTTATTTTTTTGCATTATTTTAGTACCTAAGGGTATGTGTAGACAAAGCAGTGGACCCTAAATTGAAGCGGTGTTTTTAAAACAGTGGGTTTTTAAAAACACCACTTCAATTTAGGGCCAATTAAACCCCCGTGTCATGCACACACCTGACTTACATGCCTCTCCAGTGGTGGGAAGGGGAAGGCAAGCTGCTGGCAGGTGGAGTGGTCCCTGGGCTGCAGGGGGGAGTGGGGGGAGCTGGTTCTTCCCTCTGCAGCAGTGACAGTCCCCCCCAGGCAGCACATACCTGCAGGCACCTGGCTCTGGTGGTCCTGGGAGGCACCACAGCCATGGAGGGAAGTAGCGGGGCCCTGTGCAGCTCAGGCAGACAGGCAGGCTCTGGGCTAGTGGGGGGAAAGATCAGGCTCACTGTTTTTTTTTCTCCCTCTCTTGGGCAGAGCCTGCCCTCCCAGACTGCTGTTAGGCTGCCTGCAGGGCTTCCTGCAGAGCCCCTGAGCTGCACAGAGCCTGGTGCTTCACTCCGTGGCTGGTAGGGCCAGCAAACTAAAACTCCTCAGAGAAGTTTAGTCTGCTGTGCCCCAAGTCATTTAAGGTGCATTACACCACCGAGTTTGCTACAGCAGCTGTAATTAATGCACAATATGCCACCAACACATGCAAGCACCGATACCATTAAAGTGGTGCAAAAGCACTTAGTCTGCTTTAAAGAGTCTTGCGCCCATGCCTGTCATTTCGTCTATACGTGGCCTAAGTGCCCCCCCTAGGTCTTGTGTCTGAATCCTTCTCTTGCAGCTTGGCCAGTGAGACAACAGTCCTGATTCTGAGCTTACCATTTTAGTTTAAGACAAATTGGAACAAATGGAAAAAAAAACAAGTGAAACAAAGAGAAGGGAGGGATGATGAGATAACAATACTATGAGTATATACTTTATCATTGACTACTGGTGTTCACAGTTTTAGGCTAAAGCAAATCTTGTTTATTTTTATTTAATCCACATTATGAGTTATGGAATCTAAAGCTTAGTGACATTAAACCGGTGTATGTTACATTCAGCTTTTGGGTGACTGGCAGAATTCCAGAAGAGCAACATATTGGTGTAGTCAGCTCTTGACACTGATTATTCCATGTTATAGCAATGCATATGTCTGGATATGAGGATAGCCTTAATTACCTCCAGAAGCCTTTTACTGTTATAAAAGTCTTTGGAAGAAAGGAAAGAGACAGGGAAATCACTGTTTACTGCACAAATATAAAAAGTAGGTATTGTTGTTTTATGACTTGTAGAATATTGAGTCAACTACCAAGTAACTAGACAGTTCTTCATTGTGATCAGAATGATATATGTTTTAATGTTTCTGCTAATAATATTGGCAAGCCTAGATTCGAATTACACTAGTATATTTTCCTTAATAGATTTCCATTGCATTCTAAATCTGTGTTCCAATAAAATTCATTTTCCCAGCCCTCAGCAAGCTGAAAACGTTTTGCACAGTATAACATACTTCATTTCTTCTGTTTTCTTAATATGTATGAGACAGAAAGATGAACTTTCATGTTTAGAACCACTTCAGTCCCAAATTATGAAATATATATAACTTTTTCATTTGAAAATATAACAAATGCTAAGCAGGGAAGACAAATATTAGTTTCTGAGAATATTTTAGTTAATTGAATCTAATAATTCCCCTTGGAAAAAGAAGCAAAGCTTGAATTGGTAATGCAAAGTAGCTTCTTATTTAATATTAGTCTATCCACGTATTGCTAGTAGCAAATAACATTGGCATATTTGTTTTTCAGTTCTACATGCAGCCTATAAAATTAAAGTATACATCTTATGCTGATTCAACTAAAAAAATGCAGTATACTTAAAATACTGAGTTATCAGTGTTGCTTCTTTGGTAATCCCTGCCTGGTACAACAAATCCTTATGTAAGAGTTCCCACTTAAAAACCTAATTATAATAACTTTATTTTTATTCATATTTTCCCTCAAAAAATAGATCTAAGAGGCCTGAACTCACTTTTTATATTAAGCTATTTTCCCCCTAAGTCATCTTCCTTAATGATGTTTTACTAAAGAAGTAAATCCTTGTGTTATTAAAATATTTGCTTCATCTTTAAAATGTTAAGTATTGACAGTTTAGCATCTTAATGGGAACATATTAAAGTAAGAGCATTATATTTGAGAAAAGGAGGCTGTTTCTGTAAATTCATGATATAGAAGGAAGGTGATAGAATAGGCATTCATTGTGATGAGAAGATGGAAGGCTGTACACCTGTTTTTGCGGGAGGGTGACTACAGTTGCCCAGCACTTGTAGCCTAATGTAACCAGTTTCCTTCTTTCAAGCGCATGGGCTTGATAGGACAGCTATTGATACTAAATTATGTTTTAATTTTAAGGTTAACAGCAAATGAGTTAACAGCTTTGAAGTAAATAACCAGTTCTGATTTATTGTCGGAACAGATTTATAAGAAGCTTTTCGAATGTACAGTTGAAAAAAGACTGTTATAGCTATGTACCTCTATAAATCTGCCTTTATTGTTCAGCATCAATGCCAGGCTACTGGGACCCCATTACATGTTTACAGTCATTTGGCAACGTGCTTGAAACTCACTAAAGCAGAAAGTATAGATGTGATGATTTTCCATTGTTCACACTTGTTTTTGACATTAAATTAGGGGCAGAAAATTCACTCTACACAAAAATATACAGTCCTGAGGATTAAATAGGAAAAATCCATCCAGAAGGTCATTTTCTCATTTCATTGCATTGGCGAGTTTCACATTTCCACTCTCATGATATATTGTAAAATACAATTCACATACAGAGAGCATCATGGCCAAATATATGAAAAATGATGCTTTAAAAGAATATGGCATACATTTCACTTATTTCAGAAATCTGCTATGTTGATAGGTAGGCAACATTTTAGAGTATGAATAAACAGAAATATGCTTGAAATGTAAGGTCCAGCCCTGCCACCCTAATGTAAAACTTATGGCTAAGCTGCAGAATCCAAGGTTACTTGGGAGTTGGATTTTATCCAGTTTTTTTGTAATGCTTGCCTTAGACTGAGGGAATTGGTAGAAGCAGAAAATCTGTCTTCCAAGCCCTGAAAATCCCCAGCATCATAATGAGAGGAAGCCATATCATCACTATAAACAGGCTATCTGCTGTGATAGATACTAATCTCCTAGCCACAGCACACATTTCTGCTGCATGACCATGAAATACTTGCTCTCCAGAAAAGAGGAAGGCATACATGAAACTTTGTATAATATAGTTTTATATCTTCATGGATACTTGTCAGGCTCAGAGTACAGCATACCTTACTGTATTTGTTTTCCCTGGTGCCACTTATACGTAGTGCCCCCTGCCAATGCAGAAGTGAAACTATGCAGATTTGGAAAGCTAGTGCTTCCCCAGAGTTAAGGCGTCATGTGGCTGAACAACTGTTTCTTCTCTTTTTGTATCAACTAACTCAATTATGCAGATATCTGCTCTACTAAACATTCCACAATACAGAAAAACATACTGGCTTGAATATATAAATTTTGTTCTAAATACATACATGCCAAAGCAGTGAACTAGGCACTCTTAAATTACAAAATAGGCCAGATTCTGGAACCTTAATTCATCTTGGTGAATACTTGTATGTGTAATCCTTTTAAAGGAAGTGAATGGAACTACTTAAAAAAAAAAAAAAAGTGCAAGGGTTTTAAAGTTGGGTCTTGTATTTTTGACCATATTGATTGGAAAGCTAAACATTACCATTTTTAATGTAAAAGCTAAAATTAACACCTACCTAGCAATATATAACAAGTTTTTTTTTCTTGAAAGAGCTGCATGCTTCTATTAAATGCAGTTGGCTTTGCATATGCTCACTGCCACTAAGATATCAGGCTGCTTATATTTAATAGCTTAAATCAGGACTGTCCTTCTTGGGGGCTGGGAGTGGCAGGACGTTGGCCACACACTGTGCAGGCCCCGCCAAACATGGGCAAGTGTCATGTGGCCTGCATGTTATACCTAGCAGCTCCCCCCATCATACCATGTGGGCTACTGATGCACAAACAAACCCCACACACCGTGAGCTTCCTCTACCATCTTCCTCCGACTGTGGCGGCTGCACCATACAGGCCCCTCCTCCTTCCTGTGCCTTTCCAATGCACTGCACTGCACTGGACCCCTGGGTGGTAGGTAATTCCTGCTACAAGCACCAACATTGATACTGAATGAGATCCCTCAGCCCTGTGGGACAAGTTGCTTCACTGTGCCTACAAGGGCAGGGGTAGGCAGCAGAACCTTGTAGAGGAAGGGGGAACCTGGGGACTCTGGTGGCAGAGCAAAGTTAGGAGCAGCACCTGGACCAGAAGCCCAAGGCTGCCTGGTAACCCCTCAGGGCTACATGCAGCTTGTGAGCCACCACTTGGACAGCCCTGGTTTAAATAGTGTTAGGTTTAAGTGCTTCAGCCTAACATTTTTACCATGCACTCACTTTTCTGTTGTTAAAAATATGTGTTGTTAGGGGACTGCCAGAGTTGAACAAAATATATTTGATGCCTTTAAGATGTATTATAATCCAGTGTGGTGCAATTTTAATTTCCTATTATTCAGGGAACACAGGAGACATTTATTTTGCTTTCTTCAGACTTGAGAATCTTGAGATGAAAGTAAATGAAGCTTTGAAATATGTTTAGTTAAATGTTAGAACTTTTTCAGAACTCTTTACAAACTGAAACCCATTAGGACTTTCTCATTAGGATTAGATATTTGGGGCTGATTCATCACTGAAAAATTCTCATGTGATTTTCTTTTCCCCCATTTTATACATTTAACTTAATCATTATGCATGAAACATTTTTCAGGAACTTGGTATGTAAATATGGGTCTAGTCAAGGAGTGTGAAACCCCTGGCCTGAGCCAGAGCTGTGTGGCCTGGCCTGCAGGGTTCCCCAGGGGTACAGAAATTTGGCATTGCAGGAGTGGTGGCAATTAAGCCTGTCACCACTCCCCGTTCTCAAATTTACAAGTCCCATGGACCGGATCCAGCACATGGGGCCAAGCTGGGGTGGTGGGCCCAAAACTGTGTGGGGCCAGGCCCATGAACCAGATCATGCCATGGACCAAGCCTTCACCACTCATCTGTCCTGTGAGACCAAATGTTTGAGCACCACTGGTCTAGTCTATTAAGCAGTGATACTTTTAATGAAAGTAGTGTTCTATAAATGGTGCCAGCATGATAAGTATGGCAAATGCTCCTAAAGAAGAGGACAACCAAGGCAATACAAATTCAGACTTTCCTATATTGTATATCAGTGTGGATCAACAAGTATCTCATTGGTAATATAATTTCTAGGTGTCTCTTAGGGTGAGAGAAAAACAATGATCTATCTCCTTCCTTGAAGACCTGACTTTTCAGTTATTTAAAAATCCATCTTGAGATGAAACATTGTAAGACAGTTAATAATAAAGCCAGTATCTACACTGATGTCTATTGTCCTCTTCCCAAATTAAATCTGTTGATTATTTTGCATAATGCATATGTTTGCATCTTTGTTTAAAGTTAAATATGAAAATCCACAGAATATATTTGCCACTGCTTCTCATGATATAATTCTTAAAAGCCACACCTGCTGGAATTTCAACTGTCATCAAAAATAAAGTACCTAATCTTCATTATTGTGAAGAAAGTCTTAAATATATGGAGCTAGTACAACCTGAGGACTCAGGAAAGAAGGACAAAGAATGTATCTTTTGAACAAAGTCTCCAAATTTTAAGTCATCTTACAATTTGAGGGCCTGTGGCCTTGTGATTTGACCATTTCTTGAAAATGTATTGAACATTGACATTTATATTATTGTCCCCATTAGCTTTTATTTGTTTTTCAAGCTCCTCAGCTATTTTTTCCTGACAGTCAGTCTTCACAGAGAGGAAATCTGTGAGTACGTTAACAACTGTAAGTAATCTTGTTATCTTCAGCAGTATTTGGAATTCACTTTAAACAAAAAGTGTGTATTAGGCTACTCTTTCTGGAATGCTTTACAAGGAAGATGTTATGTCTGATTTTTAGGAATTTGGAGGGGTGGGGGATGAAAAGCGATGGTTGTAGGCTATAGCAAATTTGTTTTAATGGTAAAGACAATTCTACAAGGTCTGCACAATATGTCTAGGTATATGTAACGATGCCTTCTGTAGATAGACTTCCTTTTTAATAGGTCTTTTAAGTTATCTGCCTAAGTGCCTTCTTACACATTGCACTTTGAGCTGCTCAAATGTTAATTGTTGTTAGTGCTAGCTTCAGTTTGGAGTAGTCACACCTTAAAGCTAAAAACCTTCTCTGGCTGACCTCTACTTACACAGCTGTGAATTGCCACCAGAGGGTTGGCAAGCAGGGGCCTGACTAGGAGTGACAGCTGTGAGTTACCACCACAGGGCTGGTGAGCCAGGACAGGCATCTGCCCCTGCTGGGGGCGGGAGAGTGGAGGGAAGGGCAGGAACATGAAGCTGGGTGGTGGATAGTTAGTGGGACGTGTGTGGGTAATGAAATGGAAGATGGAAAGGAAATGGGAGTGGGGGAAGGGTGGTGTAATGAAGGAAGTCAGCCTCTGAAGGCTGAAATAGAAAGTAAAAAAAAAAGAATTTAAAAGGAAATAAAGAGGAAGTAAAGAAGATCTAATGATTTCATAAATTGGGTTTTGGGATTGAGGTGTGGGGGGTGCGGGTTGTGCTTCCTGGAGTGGCTGGAAGGTGGGAGTAGTGACAGAAGGCATTTTGGGGGGAGCTATTGCCCCTGCCTTGGGAAGGAAGCCACAGTTCATGGGGACCTGATCCAGACCCCTATCTTTGTTTCCTCCCCTACCCCTTCTAGACTCCACTCCTGGACCCGTCTATGCCCTGTGAGCTGTCATGTGCTCTGTAGCCTGTTTGCCAGGTCTTGCACCCCTGCGGGAGGAAAGGTTGCACCCCCAGAGGTGGGACAGGGAGTTGGCTTGATGCCAGAAATGCCGTGAGGCAGTGCAATTCAGGGTTTGGAAAGTTTGTCCATAATGAACAGGAGGGTGGGGAGGGAACACTGCATCCTGGGATGCTGGACTACTATAACTTGGGTGGCTTATCTGTGGGGAGTAACTACACATTGATAGAAAATAAGATGGGTAGGCTGCATCCAGATGAGCATGGACATGCAGTATGTGGTGCTACAGACCTGTCTGTCTGCAGGTATTTCCCATGCTGCTGCTTTGCAGTGGTGGGGGGCTTTTGGCCTCAGGAGATTCCAGGTTAAAAACAAGCTGTGCCGCTGCTAGTTGTCCCCATGGAAACACACATTGCCGCTTATGGGGATGCAGCCCTAAACTGTGCTCAAAACTAGTTTCAGATGTTTGTGTGGATAGTCCAGGGGTTAAGAGCTCTAGGAACTGCCTAAATTATTAACAAGGCCCTGAGGTACAAATAAAAAAAATGCTAAATAAACTTTAAAATGAGAGTGTGATAATAATTTTGTACAGAGCTGGGATCTAATCTGTGAATTTAAAAGTAGCTGGTTAAAGGTACCTAGTAGTAAGTAACTTCCTTTGAACAAAGTATGTTCTTTTTTTTTTTTTTTCTCAAAAAAGTCAGTGTTCCTAAAAGGAGTATTGCAGCCAACTTGCATGGTAATGAGAGCACTGCAGAATTCAAAGTGGTTTAATATGTCTTTAAGCTCTTTGGTGATAGAAAACTGCAGAGATTAAAAGGCTGATTCATAAAAAATGCATCTACTCGTTAAGTGGCTTTTTCATGTACTTAGAAAAGAGTAGAGTGTGCTTTTCTGAGCAAGGTGAACTCTGACAGTTCCTTGCAAACTTTTTTTCTCTTATGAGCAATTTTCTATCTATAATTCAAAACCAGGCCACATGACACAAAAGCATAGAGAGAGAGAAAAAAAAAGGAGCCAGCACATCTTTGAAAACACAAAATACACAACACATGTTTGTAGCTATCAAATGCAGTTCATAAAGAGCATTGAATTTCCAAGCTGGTATTAAGTGAGAGTGATATATGTTGGCCTATCAGGTATATATTAGGAGGTGTACAGCTCATCAGATGGGTGATTTCTGCAACGTTTTTTTGTAACAGCACTCAAAGGAGACATCTGAGTGCGTGTGTCTTTTCTGAACCTTTTCTTCCCTTCAAATATGCTGTGGGATTATTACTCATTTGCATACAGTGTGCCATGAGAGAAATGCAGTTATATTAAGAATTCTTCTTCTCATTTTTTTCCTAATAAAAAAGTTATCACCAACAAACCCCTAACTTGTGCCCTGAATGTGACCTTGCTTTTCTTTAAGGAATACCATATACTTTGTGAAATGTTATGGATGCTGGCTACCAAAAACCTACATGTTAAGCTGTCAAATATCAACAAAACAGATGCTCTTCCCCCTCCTCCATTTATGAGGAGTGGGACAGACCAGCACTGAGAGGCAGTGAAAGTTGCTGTAATGTAATTTACTAGAACTGCCCCATTGTCAGCAAAGATCTGATAAATTGAATAAAGTCGGCAATGGCATGGAAGAGCTACTCCTAAACTGCCAGTCACTCGCACTTCATTCTTGAAGACTTATACCCAGAATAGACAGTCCTTACTGCAAAAATTGACAAGGAATTACTGCTCCCAGCCTTGCTGTAGCCAGCAAAGGATAGCTTCTCAGAGGACTAGACAGCTTAACTGCAAGTGCGAGGCAAGAGAAAGGGAGCACCATTTGGAGAGCAGGCCAGATCAACAGTAGGGAACAGAGTTTCCCTTTTCATGACTCTTCAACATTTCAAGCTATATAACCAGTTAGAGCTCTCCTATATGGATTGGAGCATTGTGAAAACTTTCATTTTACCCCTCTCACACTGCAAAAAGCTTATCCCTTTCTTCCCTACAAGTTATGTACTGAGTGGGTGTGTTTATATGTGCCATTAATGCACATGAATCAATTCCAGAGTTTATTGCTCTGGAATGTATTGCTCCGAGGTACCACATCTTTACATACACCCAGGACTGCAGCAGGTTAAGTCAGGTCAGAGCAGCCCTGGTCGTCAGGGGGCCTGGAGGTTCAGCCTCAAGCCCAGGGCTGCTCCCCCCCAGCTCAATGTGCTGCAGAGGGGCTGGCAAAGGCACAAGGGTGCTCCAGTGGGAGCTAGTTGGCAGGCAGCCCCTGGCACTGAAGCACCCTTGTGCTCCAGCGAGCTGGGGCAGCATCTACACAGGTTCTGCTATAGAGTAAATGTGTTTATTCCAGCCTGAAAGGAGTACATGTATAGATGCACAACATTTACTGCGTAGCTAATTAGTCTACTGAGCAGTAAACATCTCATGTAGATGCGCCCAGTGTTATGTATATGTGTTATGCACGCCTCCCAACAGCTAGTACTATTCTGCGTTGTATTAATAGATTCTTAGATAGTTAGGGGCTGGAAGGGACCTTGTAAATCATCGGGTCCAGTTCCCCTGCACTAGGCAGGAAAAGACAACTGGGGTCAAGTGACCCCAGCGAGGTGACTTTCCAATCTCCTGTTGAAGATTTCCAGGGTAGGTGACTGCACCACCACTGGAGGGAGTTTATTCCACCATCTGGATGCCCTGCCTATGAAGAAGTTTTTTCCTGGAATTGAGCCTGAAGTGGCCTTCTAGCAGTTTATATTCATTGCTTCTGGTCTTCCCCGGGATGCCCTGATGAACAGCTGTTCACCGAGTTCTTGATGTACTCCCCTGATATAGCAGTAAGCTGCTACCAAGTCCCCTCTCAGCTTTCTCCTCTGTAGGCTGAAAAGGCCCAAGTCCCTCAGCCTCTTTTCATATGGCTTGTCTTGCAAGTCCCTGATCATATGGGTGGTTCTTCTCTGGACTCTCTCAAGTTTTTCCACGCCCTTGTTAAAGTGCAGTGCCCAGAACTGGATGCAGTACTCCAGCTGCAGTCTCACTGGTGTGGATTACAGTGGGAGTATCACTTCCTTAGTTTTGCATGAGATGCAGCGGTTAATGCATGTTGGTGTGTTGTCTGCCCTTCTGGCCACAGCATTGCACTGCCAGCTCATGTTCATGCAATGGTCGATCTCCACCCCTAGGTCCCTTTCAGCTGTGGTGCAAGTCAAATTGTCACCACCAAACCTGTAAGTATGTTGGGGTTTGTTTGCCCCCAGATGAAGAACCTAACACTTTTGAGTGTTGAACTTCATCTGATTCCAGTCCACCCAACTCTCCAGCCTGTCCAGGTCCACTTGTATCTCCAACCTATCTTCTGGCATGACCATGCTCCCCCATAACTTGTGTTGTCTGCAAACTTGGCCAGCAAGCTTTTCACTCCTACATCCAAATCATTGATAAAGATATTGAAAAGCACTGGTCCAAGCACAGACCCCTGCGGGACACCACTGTCCACTTCTCGCCAGGACAACACAGATCTGTTCATGAGAACTCTCTGGGTCCTACCATTCATCCAGTTTTCCACCCACTGAACTGTTGACCAGTTAAGTCTACGATCTTCCAACTTTTCCACGAGGATATAGTGGGATATTAAAGCAAAAGCCTTTTAGAAGTCTAGGTATATAATGTTGATCTTCTCGCCTGTGTCCAGGTGGCAAGAGACCTGTTCATAGAAGGAGATGAGATTGGTAAAACAAGACCTACCCATGATGAAGCCATGCTGGCTGTCATTCAGAATCTTACCCATAATGAGCATACCACACAGAAATACATAGATTCTTTAATGAGTTTTTCCAGGATTTTGCCTTGGATGGAGGTTAGGCTAATGGGCCTATAGTTGCCCAGGTCCTCCTTCGTCCCCTTCTTGAAGATAGGCACAATGTTGACCCTCTTCCAATCCTCAGGGATCTTCCCTGTATGCCACAATTTCTGAAACAGTTTTGCCAGCAGTTCCACTATGACCTCAGCCAGCTCCATCAGCACTCTCGGGCAAAGTCCATCTGGCCCTGCTGACTTATAAATGTCTAGCTTCTCTAGTTAGTTTTGCACCAGCTCAGCATCCATAGTGGGAAGGCTATCATTCCTATAATGCCCCCTGTGATCCTTATCTCGCTTGTCTTTCCCCTTGGTCCGGTGAAATACTGAAGTAAAGTGGGCATTCAGGAGTTCAGTTTTTCTCCTGAGCTCCTGAATGACTGTTACCAGCTGTCTTGATTATAAATGTCTAGCTTCTCTAGTTAGTTTTGCACCAGCTCAGCATCCATAGTGGGAAGGCTATCATTCCTATAATGCCCCCTGTGATCCTTATCTCGCTTGTCTTTCCCCTTGGTCCGGTGAAATACTGAAGTAAAGTGGGCATTCAGGAGTTCAGTTTTTCTCCTGAGCTCCTGAATGACTGTTACCAGCTGTCTTGAGGTGTTATGCAGGGGCCCCACACTTCCATTTATTTTCCTTCTGCTCCCTACATACCTAAAGAAGGACTTCTTATTGTCCTTGACTCCCATGGCTAACTTAAACTCAGTTGCCACCTTAGCTTTCCTAATCATTTCCCTAGAAGTGCAGACCACTGTTGTATAGTCCTCCTTGAGGACTGTCCCTAGCTTCCACTGTGTGTATGCCTCTTTTTTCTTTTTCAAGGGAACTGCAATGTCCCTATTGAGCCAGGAGGACTTGTCAGCCCTTCTGCTACCTTTCCTCTTCATGGGAATAGTTTTCTTTTGTGCTTCAAGAATCATGTCCTTGAGGAATGACCACTCTTCCTGCACCCCATTCGCCTTCTGTTCCTGGTTCCACATCGTCTCCCCTACTAATGCCCTGAGCCTGCTGAAGTCAGAATTTTTGAAGTCCAGGACTTCAGTCCTGCTAGTTGATTTGTCAATCTTGCAGTGGACAGTGAACCTGATGAGCTTATGGTCGCTGTCACCCAGGCTACCCTCAATGTTCAAGCCACACCACAGATCAATTCCTTTGGCCAAGACCAAGTCTAGGAGAGTGGTACCTCTGGCTGGCCCTTGCACTTCCTGTGTCAGAAAGAGCTCCTCAATTACAATTAAGGAGCTACATGACCGATCCGATCTAGCCAAGTGTTCCTTCCAATCTCTGTCCGGGTAATTTAAGTTGCCTATGACAACCAAATCCCTTGCATGCATGGCCTCTGTCAGTTCTTGAGAGAACTCCAGATCAAGCTCCTCCCCTTGGTTCAGTGGCCTGTAGTAAATGCCCACAGTTAGGTCTCTCTTATCTACCCTCCCCACCCCACCCCCCCAAGCTTGAACCAGAGGTTTTCAAGTTGCTTATCTTTGGGCCAATGTCAGCCTTCAGAGAGGTGTACTCCTCCCTCACATAGAGAGCTACCCCTCTGCCTTTTCTCTCTGCTTGGCCCCTTTTGTGGAGGGTGTAGCCCTCTCTGGCTACGCTCCAATCATGTGAGGAGTCCTACCAGGTCTCCGTGATCCCTACCAGATCATATTGCCCACTAGAGAGAAGGAGGGCTAGTTCCTCCTGTTTGTTCCCCATGCTCCTGACATTGGTGTATAGGCAGCTGAGTCCCTCAACTGACACCCTTGATTTCCTGAGACACTGTGGGAGAACCGTTCCATTACCATTTTCAAAAACAGTTATCCATGTGGGAGCTTTCCTGTGTGCCAGTCCCCAGGCATGCTTCACTTGGAGTTTCCCTGTCCCCCAGCAAAGTCAGTTTAAAGCCCTATCTATTAATCTCCTGTTGCTACCTGATGTTATGCTTTAAAAGCATTCAGTTAAACCTTTCTTTTTTTAAGGATAATTGCCTAGTTGCTCTCCATCTGATTTCACTGGGGAAAACCAGCCCTTCCAGTACACCAAACCTATGCATCTGTGACCACTGGTAAACATGACCTAAGTAGGTCATGTTACAACTTTGTTCTACATGCTATATAAATCTCTTTCCTCTGTATCCACCCATTCTTCAGTAGAAGTAGCACCATATGAAGCCTTGCAACTCATTCAGTTTTTGTAATCTAATATTCAGCAAATAGTTGACTGTGCCTCGTTGACAATGAACTTTATGCAATCATGGGAAACGGGCTAGGTACCAGAGGACTGGAAAAGGGCCATTGTAGTGCCTTTTGTTAACAAAAAAAAAAAAAAAAAAAAAGCAAAAAGTAGAACTTAGGCAACTATAGACTGGTTATAACATCACCTCAGTACCTGGGAAGTACTAGAGCATATCCTAAGGTAGGCTGTTTGAAACCATCTGGAGAAGAAAAGGATAGATGGATTTATGAAGCATACATTGTGTCAAACAAACTTCAGCTCTTCCTTTGACACTTGAGTGGATTAAGGGAATGCTGTGGATATAGTGTATCTGGATTTCAGGAAGACTTTGGATAGGGTCCCATATAACCTTCTCATAAACAAATTGGAGAAATGTGGGCTGGGCAAAACTGCTATGAGATGGATAGATAACTAGCTGAGTAGCCCCTAACAAAGATAACAGGTTCATGTCAGAATGGCAAAAGTTTTCAAGTGGAGTCCCACAGGGTGCTGTTCAATAAGTTTATTAATGATTTGGATTCTAGCACAGAAAGCTTCTTAAGCAAGTTTTCAGGTGACATGAAACTGAGAACAACTGCAAACATGTTGGAGGATGGGAGCACAATCAGAATGATCTCGACTGATTGGAAAGCTGGGCTAGAGCTAACAGAAGGAAGTTCAGTGCGGACAAATGCAAGGTGATACACCTTGGAAAGAATAATCAATAACAGATATAAAATGGGTGGCACCTGGATGCATGGCAGTACTATGGAAAATGATTTGGGAGTCTTGGTGAACAACAAACTCAATACGAGTGTGCAGCATGGTGCAGCCACACAAAAGGCAGATGTGGTTTTGGGATGCATCAACAGAAGCATTAGGTACAAGACAGGGGAGGTGACAGTGCCTGTCTATTCAGCACTGTATAGGCCTCATCTGGAGTATTGTGTGTAGTTTGGGCTCCACATTGAATTAGAAAAGTTAGAGAGGGTTCAGAGCCAGGCAACAAGATAATAAAGGGCTTGGGAGGCAAGTCATATGAGGAGAGGCTGAAGGAGCTAGGCATTTTCAGCTTGTGGAAAAGGCACTTAGAGGGGACGTAATAGCAGTTTTCAAATACTTGAAGAGTTGTCATGAAGAAGAGTTTCCATGCCTCCCCCCCATGCCAGTTCCTGCCCACTGGACCTGTAGTGGGCAGCCTGCATCCTCCCCCCACCCCACAGGCTCCACTCCAGCAGTGCTGCCTGCAGGGAAGGGGAGAAGGCGGAGTGGGGTGGGTGGGTAGGAAGCTGGGCTCTGCACTCTGCTGTAGCCGCAGCAGCTGCTGACTTACACAGGTGGCAGATGGGGCTCTGGCATTGCTTGTGGGGGAGCACAGGGGACTGTGGTGGAAAATGTGGAGCACCAGCAAGGCTTGTGGGCAGGGACTGGGGGTCACCTCAGGTTGTGGGGGGCTGTGGGTTGGGATTGAGGGGCCATGCTGAGGAAATGAGGTCTTAAATGTGTCATGCTGAGGAAACATGTGGGAAGCACTGATCTAGGCATAGCTACACTATATTCTGCTATGGTCGTTTCCCATGCTTCTGGACTTTGCTGGTTGTCCAAACCCCCTCTTTCTGCTACATGCATAAGGGTGTTTTTAAACCTTCGTCAGAGGCATTGGGTGTTGGTTACATCCAAGGCTTCAACCGGGCTGTGCCAATGCACCTGCTGGGATCAAGGCTAGAGGTTCCTGGTTAGAGGATCTTGCTCCTCCACTCAGGGCCAGAATGAATGCCATATTTGGTTCAGGAGGAAATTTTACCCCATGGTCAAATTGGTACAGACTGTGGGGATTTTTGCCTTGCTTTGTAGTAGTGGGTGTGACCTTCTACCCAAGATCTCTTCAGCATATATTTACAGCATTTCATAGAAGCAGGACATTGGCTGCCATGTTTCCCCAGCATTACCTGTACCAGGTTAGGATGTTAGGTCTATTTTGTGTCAGGGATGATGGAAGTCTTATATAGAGTTTACGTAATGAATCATATAGGATTGTTTGGATAGTGATGATCCTGCCTCAGGCAGGGAGGTGGACTAAATGACCTCTGGAGGTCCCTTCCAGTCCTGCTTCTCTATGATTCTATGATTTACAGTGCCTCTAGTACACTAGGATCATGTTCTGTCCCAGTATTTCCCCAGGCCTACATGGCTTCTAGATCAGGTAAGAACAGGTACATTTAGTCTAGCCTGGCTGCATTAGCATGTACACACACTTGATATATTTTAAACATTACATATCTTATGGAACTTTTTATAACTTTGTCTCCCTCTGCATGTTACACTTAAGGTGGAATTAACTGGTTAATCATGCCTTAAATTGTGACCCAGCTACATATTCAACTAATTAATGGCTTGATAAAACAAGCAATAAGCTACAAAGTTATTCCACAAAAATGTGGAATAACTTTGTAGATGGTTTTAATCATACCATTTATTGAATGTGTGGCCAGGTGTGTTCCTCTGTGGCTGGGAGCTCCATCAACTGAGGGGCTCCCAGCCCACAGGGATGTATCACCTGCTGCCAGGTCCACAGGTGATAAGGCTGGCAATGGTGGCAGAGTTCTTGATACCACCCCTATTGTAAGCCTTTCCATTTGTGGGGTTTCTGGGAGAATACTTCTCCTCCACTCCATGAGCCTCATCAGCAGTGGGGCTCACAGCGAGGGCAGTGTTCTCCCCAGTGCCTCCATTGGGAGCCCCTCACCTCATGAGGCTCATGGTGGTGGCAGTGTTCTCCATGCTGCCCCTGCTGCAAACCCCATACCTCATGAGGCTCACAGCAGTGGCACCATTCTTCCTGCAGCCCCCATTGAGAGCCCTACAGCCCACAATCCCTCCATAGCAGTGATAAGACATAATGGGATCTAATGCGTGATTGTGTGGATCACACATTAAATCCCATTACAGCTTTACTTACATCTGTGGAGAGGTCCTTAAGAAACAAAAGGCAGACCTTAGCATAAGTTTTCCCCCAAAACTCAGTCATGTCTAGGACTTCCTTGCAGGGCTTTCATGACTCAGACCCTAGTTCCTTTTCATCATAGAAATTCTTCTTGCTCTTTAATATCCCAAATTATGCTAACAGACACTAGTAATTGCTCCATCTGTCTAAGGAAAGCTTTGGTTTCTAAATCCGGGGTGGGGGGGGGTGTCAAAAGAGCCTGGTATTCTTCTGGGTAGTTTAGTAGTTTGCCAACTTACTACACAGGACTTCTTCAGCTTGCTCTTGTGTTCAGAGACAATCTCTCACAGAGGTTCTACTCTGAAAAGTAGAGCAGATAAATGAATGCTAAAAGATTTGAGTGTTTGTTCTACTTCATGTCCAGCAAGGTATAACTCGAAACAGGGGTGACATGTAGCGGGTGCACACGGGTGCACTTGCACCCCCTGAGTGTGGCAGTTCACCTCCTACAAAAAGGCACTGCCAACACTGTTGGCAGTGCCTGTGGGCAGTAACTGCTTGCTACCAGCAGCGTCTTTGGGACCTCTGCGCTTACCGCCACTGCACTCCTGCTGCCACTGCTGCACTCTCGCTGCTGCCGTGCCCCCCCAGCTGTTGCAGGCATGCATTGTTCATGACTTGAAAGTTGCCAGCAGGTACCTGACTGCCTCAATAGATTTGCACCCAATAGACTAACTACTGCTACTGTTCTGCTGACTTGGTATAAATTGCTGTGGACCAGAGCACAAATTAGACTGTGTGCTGTGCTAGCATGGCTATGAGCATAGGCACAAGATCATGCAAGCACAAAGGCCCTGGTTCCCCTCAGGAAGAGGCCAGGGTGATCCCCCATCCCTAACTGAAGACTGCACGCATGCATGTGGTCAGGAATACAGCCCCAGGCAGTGGTGGAGAGCAACTCTCCCAGCTGCCTGCAGGTAAGTCCACGGAGGAGACAGACATGGCCCCCATGGTGAGGGAGGCAGTGGGGCAGGGGCTGGGCCTGTGGGTGATGCCCAGCCAGGGCAGTACATGGGACCCAGGGCCAGGATGGGGAGTGGACATAGCTACAGACAGTGGGGCAGAGGGGCTGGCTCCCTGCCACTGCACACACTCCCAGGAAGGGGAGAATGGGGCAGCATGAGCCCCCCAGGTATGTGCAAGGGGAGGGGTGGATGTGGGCTGCCTGTGGTGGGCTTAGAGCTCCCCACTCTGCTGTCCTCCCCCTTGGAGCCCCATGCTGGCTATGCCACCAGGGTAAGTGCCCTCCGCCTACCTGGCAGCAGCAGGGGTAGTAGCACAAAGTTGTCCCACACTGTTTCCAGACAAGCAGGGGAAACCCCACCATGGTGGCATGGCTGCTGCAGGGCTCCAGGGACTGCAGCAGGGTAGAGATCCTCAAAGCTGAAGTGGGCAGCCCACATCCGCTCCTGATCCGCTAGAGGCTCTGCTCAGCTATGCTCTGGCCATTTCATGGGGGGAGGGGAGGGCAGAATCTTAGCCCTCCCTCCAGTCAAAAATAAAAGTCTATTCTCTGAGTGCTTGCCAGGAAGTATACCCAAGATAAAAGACTTGATAGAAGCTCTGTGTAGGTTCTCAAGGCCAAAGATCTTGGAGAAAACCTTCAAGGGATCCATCAGCAACAGGCTAACAGAAGGCAACCTTCTGAATGCCAGCCAATGTGGCTTTGTTACTGGTAGGTCTAGCTTGACCAACCTCATCTCCTTCTATGACCAGATGATGTATTGCCTAGAAAAGGGACACGAGGTTGATGTCATATATCTGGATTTCAAGAAAAGCTATGACTTAGTCTCCCATGATATCCTTATGGTTAAGCTGAGGAGCTGTGACCTCGATCATCATATGAGCCAATAGTGGGGGAAATAGCTCCAGGGTTAGACCCAAAGAGTACTAGTTAATGGGCACAAATCACTGTGGTGCAAGGTGACCAGTGGCATCCCTCAGGGCTCAGTACTCAGGACAGTACCCTTCAACATCTTTGTTAATGATCTGAATTCAGGTGTCAGATGCAGGCTTGCAACATTCACAGGTTACACCAAACTGTGGGGGGAAGCGGTCACACTGGAAGACAGGCTGGGGTTACAGGCTGACCTGGACACATTCTCAAGGTGGGTGGACCAAAACTGGATGGCCTTCAATGTAGAGAAGTGCAGGGTGCTCCACCTTGGGAGGAAGAACCAGCAGCATACTTATAGGCTCACTAGTACCACGACTAAAAGAGACTTGGGAGTCTTGAGTGACCACAAGATGAACATGAGCCACCAATGAGATGCCGTAGCTGGCAAAGCAAACCAAACTCTGGCATGCATCCACTGATGCATCTCAAGCAAAACCACAGACGTCATCCTCCTGCTTTACTTGGTCTAAGTGAGGCTGCAGCTGGAGTACTGCATCCAGTTTTTGGCCCCCACTTCAGGAGGGATGTGGATAAGCTTGAGAGAGTTCAAAGGAGAGCCACCCATATGATCAAAGGCCAAGAGGGTAAGCCTTATGAGGAGAGCCTAAGGGACTTGGGATTCTTCAGCTTGGAGAAGAGAAGGCTTAGGGGGTACTTGGTAGCAGCCTACAAGTGTATAAGCGGGAGTGCATCAGGACCTGGGAAGACAGTCGTTCATCAGGGCTCCCCAAGGGATAACAAGGTCTAATGGCCACAAACACCTGGAAGGCTGATTTAGACGGAGATTAAAAAAAACTTGTTTACAGCCTATGCGCCCAGGGTCTGGAACAGACTCCCCCCAGAGGTGGTGCAAGCACCTACTCTGGACTTATTCAAAAGGAGTCTTGATGTTTATCTTGCTGTGATCATTTTATCCCAGTAGACTTCATACCTATGGCAGGGGGGCTGGACTCGATGATTTCACGAAGTCCCTTCCAGCCCCTAATGTCTATGAAATCTATGACAAACTGGTCCCACTGCCTGATTTTTGGGTTTTGTCTCTCACTGAGAGGACAAAGTAAATTAGATGGGGGAAAGGGGTGGTTCTTGGCAGTGTTTTCAGGCTTGCCACCAAGGCAGAGTAGATATTCCCTAAATTCCATATTCAAAACTTATAAAGGCACTTAGAAGCCATGCTCTTACTGTAAAGCACTGGAAATGCAAGCTTCTAACTATGTAAAAATAACTTTGAACCTGAGACCTAAGGAGTTCAGAAAAAAAAATTATACAAAACTCCCTTTGATTTCAGTGGGGCAAGATTTCATCTACACTCTTCATAGTATACTCTATAACACACACCGAATAAGAAAAAAATGCCCTTCCCTTTCAGTTAATGCATGTGACATTGACCACTACTAGTGTCAGGACTAGAGACTAGATAAAGCATTTCTCTGTTCTGACATGTTATGCCTTTATAATTGTTGTTTTCAAAATGAAAGGGGTAATATCACCTTTGAATTAAAAGGAAAATAAGTAGTAGAGTGACAGATTCTAGGTAGAAGAGTCATGGGTAGAAGTGAACTGTGTAATGTGATGGATGTAGTGGAAGGCAGCCAATGTTTGTTCCTGATGTTTTATTGAGTAAAGTGTTGTTTATATTATATATCCTTTGAAGGGTAAAACAAGTGTATCCACCTCTATTCTAAGTATTTCAGAAAATGCTTTGTACCCGCTTCCGTTCCACCAGGAGTTCGCGCACCGCCTTCGCCCGGACCCGAGCGCTACCGGCGCCTGGGGTGTCTTCGGCTCCTCCGGCCCTGCTGGAGGTAAGCAGACCCCTTGACCGCCGCAGGGGTCTCCCAGTGCCCCCGCTCCCCTGGGACATGCATATTCATAATTTTTCACTTATTGCCACAAACGCATAGTCTTCTCTATCTTTCTGAATCAATTTAAACATTTGTCATGATAACGTAAGTGCATTTATGGTAAGCAATTAAGCACCTGCTTAAAGGAAAACTCAGACCACTATTGTCAGTCATTCAATTTAAAGATATAAAAATAAGGGAATTATTCTTATCACACAAAATGAAATTTTAATTTTATTTCTGCATTCTGGCATACATTCAGGTGATAGCTATTTTCCCCAAAATGATGTTATTCTGCCCATCAGTAGTCCATTATAAGGCCACCTGGATATATTTTTTAAATAACAAAATATTTTAATATTTAAAATGTAAAATAAACACAAAATAAAGTGATGTTCTTGTGATTAATTTATTTTAAGTATCTTATAAGTAGATTTAATGTTGCATTTTCTGCAGGTTGGTCAATAGCAATGAAACCCAACAAATCTTTCAAAGATTCTATAAAAAGAAATTGTATGCAGTCACTACTTGTAATTATAATTGTAAATTGTAATTCATGGAGTTTTTTAACATAAAGTAAAGCAACTATGTTCTCTTCAACTTCCTGAGTATAAAAATTCTTAGGTTCTGTGCCCTGGGTAGTGATGCGTACAGTATGAGTAGGTCTCCTGATGCAGCTCATATTGGTAGCAACTCCAGAAAGATGGCAGCTCAGACTTTTCAGATCATAGAAAAGTAATGTTGCTAACATATACAATCATGTAGTTGAACGATAGCTTTATACTTTTCATCTTTTGAAACTAACTCACAGGTGTTTAAGCTACCAATAAAGTAGTTATCTTTTTTTGTTTACTCAAGTTTTAAATATATTTACTAGAACAATTAATGGTTATTTATATTACAATTTCCTTATGTCTAAATTTGGGCTATACAGAATTAAAATGCTTTCCTGAATCTAGCTGGTCAATGGAATCTGTTATCCTGTTAACACACAACCATCCACACCCAGGTTTTTGCTGTAATTCAAACAGGCACTATCATGCAAAGACATAACATTAAAAATTGGGCATGACGTTAAAAACTTTGGTACTGCTTCAATTTAAAATGAAGACATTTGAAATAGAATGTCTGACCCACATTCAATAAATTCATATATTTGAAAGTCTCAATCTTTGCATTTGTACCTGGAACTTCCCCTCTTAAAAAGGAACAACGCTTTCAGAGAAATGCCAAGTCATTTGTCAATATTTGAGTAGAGAATTGAATTGCTTATTATATACCATAGGAATGAATGAATGTCCTTGTATACACTCCAATCATAACAACATTTTGAGCTTTTTAAAATTTATACAGCATCTGTTTTGGCAGAGTAGCCAACAATTCAGTTATTCATATTGCATTTGCACATTTGATTCAATAATCTTTTTTTTTTTTTTTTTTGGCAGATGTACAACAAATAGCAATCGACTGGCTCACTGGAAATTTTTATTTTGTGGATCACATCAGTGACAGGATCTTTGTGTGTAATCACAATGGAACCGTGTGCATTACCTTAATTGATCTTGATCTTCATAATCCTAAAGCAATAGCTGTTGACCCAGCATCAGGGTAAGATTATTATTACAATGCATACATGAATGCCAAAAAATTGAAATAATGTTTCAATATTTCAATCCTTCATTTTTTTTAAATCATTCCTTTGGCATTTAATGAAAGGTGAAATTATTAATTCATCAAACATCTTTAATTTATCCCTGTAAAAGTCAAGTGATGCTATGTTCAGTATAAATACTACATTTGTTTCATTCGTGTCTAGAGAAACCACATTTGCAGTTATTTATTAGGATATTAATTTTGGTGCCTCAAAAAAGTTAAACAATATTATCACAGTGAAAATGTACACAGCATGAGCTTGTATCAGTTGTAACAAGTAACTTAGGGCCTTGTTGTTTTACACTTAGAACATGGTTTGTTGTGGGGTTTTTTAATCATGGTAAGCATTATGCTGAGTGAAAGTTTTCTGAACAATTGTTTGGTAACCCTTATGATATGGGCTGGAGCCAGTGGCTAACAAACCGCTCGTTGTGGGTCCCAGCCCTTTCATCACCATTGAGCTGGATCAAGACTCCAGTGCAGGGAGCTGGTACTGGCAATCAGTTGTTTGTCCATCCCGGCCCTTGCACTGCACCAGTCTTGGACTGGTTCTAGTGCGATTCCAGGGCTACCGAGAAACCACTGTTTGTCAGCCTCAGACCATGCTGGAGTGGGTGAAGACCCACTGGTATCATCTCCATGGAGAATTCCCATGATAGTGTTGGGCAATGTGTAGTCTGCTGTCTGGAGATATTTCTTGCCTGAAAGGTCCTAACTTTGGTACTATACAGGCACATCCAGACAAGCACGCACATGTGGTATATAGCGCTAGAGCTGCACACCGCATGTAGCACACATGCAGGCATTCCCCACACTTTTAATTTGCAGGGCAGGTGGGGGGTTTTGACCCCACGGTTAAAAAATAAAAAATTAAAAGTGGTGTGATAAGTGGTGGCAGTGTGCACCATCCAAAACCAGAGCCTGGCCAGCTAGAGCCACACTCCAGCTCCTAGCCAGGCTCTCTGCTGCAGAAGTGCCATGGCCGCATCCCCCAGAGGCCCCCAGGACCCCAGCCCAGGTGTTGGCAACAGCCTCCCCTATCCAACCCAGGGCAATGTGCTCTGTGCCAGAGCGCGGGTACATGGGGGTTCCTTGGGGACAAGTAGCAGTGGCACGTGTTGTGCTGCTGCTGTTTGTCCCTGGGGAAATGCACTTTCCCACTCATGGGGACACAATGTATGATAGCATTTAGCATGTCTTTTCCTGCTTGAATGCATGGATGCTTGTGTTTTAAGCACAGTGAACATATCATAAGTGCAATGTGTGACCAGGTCCTTCACAAATGATTTTATAGAATAGTATACATTTAGTGATTTTTCAGAATTCATGAGGAAGGGGGAAGATATTTTGTTTTTAACCTCTTTCAAGTTTTCTTCCGTAAACCTTAACTCTGATCAGATTAAAAAGGGAAAAAAAAACCCTTCACATTATCTTGTATTTTATGCCCTGGATTGTAGGGTCTTTAGGACCAGTACTAATATGTTTAGTAGCAGAACCAAGCCTCCAGACACTTCAAGTGCTACTTGTGTGAGTCAGTTAAAAAGATAAAACAGTCTGTATTTCCATGCTTCTTGCATAGATAGATTCAGTATTCTTTTGGAGGGAAAACCTCAGTTAAATTGTTGGGCACTAGAAATCTTTTACCTTAAAACCACTACTGGCTAAACCAATGAAGTAGACGTGCCCTGATTTTGATGAGAACTTTGAAATGGCTGTTTTATCCTTGTTTTATTGGTCTGTAGATAGTTAAGTCTGTACTGTCTGGTGTAATGCATCCTAAATTGCCATAAGCCTCTGCTCAATAAATAGGAAAATATTTACTGAAGAAACAGCTTGTCATCCATATGTGGACTTTTGTCACTCTTTATTTAAAGCCTGATTGAATATTAAGATGCATCATCACAATGGGTCTAATTTTGACAAGAACAGCTTGCATGTAAACTTTACAAAGGAAGCTGCATAATATAATTCTTGAATATAGCTGTATTTCAATTTCCAACAGATGGTAAACTTGACTCAATCCGACTGCAGTGATGTTTCAAGAAACATTAGTAAAAGAAGTTGTATTTAAACTGATTTGTTTGGTAATTTTGGTAAGAAAGAATGGGAGGTTTTCAAATTTGCTAACACCACCCTTTTTCAGCTATATTTGCTTACATGTTTTATACTAGATTTGCTCGTTGAATTCCAAAGTAGTCATTAAATAATCTTGTCTGTCAAAGATTCAAGTATCAAATATAAGTATTTTCCTTAAAGTACAGAACACAAAGACCATTTGGAACAAAACTGGCACCCTGGAATATAATACATGTTAACAAATTTCCCAAATGATTGCCAACATATTTCTTTCTTTTATGCATTCCACTTTTTCACTGTCATCATATCAAAGACCTTTATTTTGTTAAAGAAGCAGGGAGTAGAAAGTCTCACACTGTTTGCACTCAAGTCCCTTCAGGATTTCTGTAAGTTGGATATCTGCTTACATTTAAATCTGTCATATATCATTTATCAGACTAGATTCTGGAGGGTTTTTTTGTTTTTATGAATGTTCAAGGCATTCAAAGATAATCTTGCTCTTTGTTTTTATTCCCTCAATTATAGGTATTAGAAATAGAAAATAAATATTTACTGAGTCACCTTATCCATTCCTTCTGCCAATTCAAAGAGGTTTCTTACATAATACGCCTGAACCCAAACTACTTAGAAATAATATTTTAAAGAATAAGAGTGTACTGTTTGTCAGAACAATTTACTGACTTTTCATTTGCCCTGTGCCATCTCATTATTCTTTTAGATGATTCTGTCCCATCTCTCTTTCTCTCTCTCCATTTTTATTTTTACCTTTCAGATAAACATAGACATCTATCTTATCGTTAGCCCAAAAGTCAATGCAATGTTCTAGCTGTGGTCCTGTAAGTAGCTTGTATACTCCTCATAAATAATGGCAGGGGAAGGGAATTTAGTAGGGAAGCAAAGTTGTTGCATGGTTGGTGGGATCAGGGGTTCTTCTCCCATGGAAGGAAAAGAAGGCAGCTTCCAGATCTCAGAGGAGTGATGTAAAAGCCAGAATTTTTGGAGTAGCCTCTAGAACAACCCATTCTCTACAAAGTAATACTATTGACCTGGGGTCTCTTGAATGGGAGCCTATAGCATGGGAAGTCCATTGGAAGATTTAAATAGTCTTAAGTTCTATTATTTTTTCCTAAACAAAGGAGGATAGTATTAAATATCATTTTAAACACAGATTTTGTGTGTAACAGTGCAACCTTTTCATACATAACTAGAGGCAGGTCACTGGAGGCAGGTCCTGTCAGACCAACCTGTTGGCCTTCTATGACCAGGTCACCAAATCCCTGGGTACAGGTGTCGTGGTGGATATAGTCTTTCTGGACTCCAGGAAAGGCCTTCAACATGGTCTCTCACCCCATTCTCATTAAAAAACTAGGAGATTGTGGTGTCGATACCTACACAGTCAGATGGGTCACTAACTGGCCAGAGGGCTGCACCCAGAGACTGGTGGTGGATGGGTCTTATTTGACCTGGAGGGATGTGGGCAGTGGGGTCCCCCAGGGCTCGGTCCTCGGGCCTGTACTGTTCAACATCTTCATCAGTGATGTGGACAAAGGGGTAAAATGCACCCTGTTCAAATTTGCAGATGACACTAAGATGTGGGGAGAAGTGGGCATGCTAGAAGGGAGGAATAGGCTGCAATTGAACCTAGACAGGTTACAGGGGTGGGCGGATGAGAACAGGATGGGTTTCAACACTGACAAGTACAGGGTACTGCACCTGGGGAGGAAGAACCAGCAGCATACCTACAGGCTGGGGAACTTCCTTCTCATCAGTGCAGAGGCAGAGAAGTATCTTGGAGTAATTATTGAGGCCAATATGAACATGGGCTGACAGTGTGGGGATGCGTTCAGGAAGGCCAACTGTACCTTGCCATGCATCCACAGATGCATCTCAAGCAGGTCCAAGGAGGTGATCCTCCTGCTCTATGTGACACTGGTTAGGCCACAGTTGGAGTACTGCATCCAGTTCTGGGCGCTGCATTTCAGGAGGGATGTGGACAACATGGAGAGGGTCCAGAGGAGGGCCATTCGCATGATCAGGGGGCAGCAGGGCAGGCCCTAGAAGGAGAGGCTACAGGACCTGAACCTGTTCAGCCTCCACAAGAGAAGGCTGAGCGGGGATCTAGTTGCCATTTACAAACTAGTCAGGGGGGGCCAGCAGGCATTGGGGGAGTCCCTCTTCCCCCAAGCAGTTCCAGGAGTGGCAAGAAATAATGATCACAAGCTGTCAGATGGTAGATTCAGGCTAAACATCAGGAGGCACTACTTCACTGTCAGGGCGGTTAGGATCTGGAACCAACTTCCAAGCGAAGTGGTGCTGGCTCCTACCCTGGGGGTCTTTAAAAGGAGGTTGGATAAACACCTGGCCAGGTTCATTTGACCCCAGTACTCTTTCCTGCCATGGCAGGGGGTCGGACTTGATGATCTGTTCAGGTCCCTTCTGATCCTACCAACTATGAAACTAATATTCCAAATGCCACAGCTTTGTAGCATTATTTATAAGATTTATTGCTATGAAAATAGAAAAGAACAGATTCTGCTAATTAAATTAAAGGGTCAAATTCAAATGTATATTGATGTAGTTTGTAATGAAGTACTTTTGTATTTGTAATAACCCCCCTTGGGCTCTAAATAATTACTAGCTCTGTGTCCTAAATACAAACAAAATGCTGTCCTTAGCTACAACTTCCATGTGCTGTAATATCAATATTAGGAGGGAATAGGTTTTCTTGTAAAGGTGCCGCTGATGAGCCATACACATCGCATTTATACCCGGGGAGGGTTAAAAAGCTGTTCGGTATTTAATCAGCCCTGCCCTGCTACACATGCAATTGGAGGGAGACTTTAAAAGGAGAAAGGCCAGATCTATTAGGCTAGGAGGGGTAGTAGCTTTGCAACTTTTGCTTTGTGGGAAAGGTTTGTCTAGGGCTAGCTCCTGATTATAGACTGCTGTCTGCTAGGCCCCCCCCTGAGGGAAGGTAGGCTAGATGCGGTTTAATTTTGTTTGTATTTGTTCCCAGTGACTTGCCATAGTTACTGAAGATGGGAGTAACTGAATAAATACCCTTTGGTCTTCTATACTTAAGGGATTGGATGGCTTGGTGGTATTTTGCAGTGAGCTCAGGAGTGAAACAGTCACAGTGCTCTGTACATGTAGTATGGAGTCTTTCTCTATGCCCCGTGTCTTCCTTTCATACTTTTCCAAAATCCAGCCAAGATTGTGGGGAAATGGGTTACTACAACACCTGTTCAGTACATAAAACTCTAATAGACTGTGACACGATCAACAAGTTTCATTGCCAAATTACATCATGAAAAGAACTTTTTGGTGAAACTAGGTAATTTTTACAAGCCTCTTTAAACTAGGGCTGCTCTCAGTCAACACTAATGTGTGTGCCACTGTCACCTCCTTTGTATTAACCAGTTTTGATGGTTTCATATTAGCAAATCCTTGCTCTACTGTCAACATCTCTAATTCCTCCCTGCAAGAGGAATGGGTCTGTGATCATTCTTATGTGGCTGTGCTGCTGATGCTCTCGGTTTTGTTTCTGAAAGTCCTTTTAGTAACTAAAAGACCAGACAACATGGTTTTCTTTGTCCTGTGCCTTTCTTTGTTATAGACGTCCACAGCATATAAACAATAATATATGGGGGTGGGTGGGAAAGAAAGTTGTATCCCTATTGATTGCATGTGGCTTAACTGAAAATAGTTTTTAGTGTTTAACAGCCTCCAGGAAATGAAGACGACTTGGTTATAATGGCATGTGTGCGCGCGCATGTGTGTGTGTAGTAGCAGTAGTACAGCAAAGATGCAACTAGCACAGTTCCACTGGGGTCTAGCACTGTTCCACTGTTCCAGCATATGCAAGTTCTAGCCTAGAAAGATTAAAGCTGACCAAGGGTGAGCTTTAGCAATTTGATATTTCTTACAGGCAGTGCTGACTTTATTTCATGATGGATACATAAAAAAAAAAAGAAATACAAACAAAAACTTTTACCTTCTGCAAGCATTAGAATATAACATTAATGTTACTCGTACACTATAACATGAATCTCATTTTAGATAATTGAATAAGCATGTTAATTCCTTACTCAAATATATTTAGATTACTTATCCTAACATTCTGTGATTAGGCCTTATGTATACAAGTACAGCAGACAAATAGAATTATATAAAATTATTCTCCATTTTTTTTCTTTATCTTCTCCTCTATATATCATATTAACATTATAAATGTAGATTTTTATTACACCAGTGTCACTATGGTATTTCTATATCAATATTTTTTTAATTTATGACCTACACAGGGGCATGTGTAGATGAAACGGGGGCCCTAAATTGAAGCAATGTTTTCTTTAAAACACTGCTTCAATTTAGGGCCCTTTCAGCCGCTGTGTTGTGCACACACACCGCTAACTTAGCTACCTCTCTGGTGGCAGGGAGGGGAGGGAAAGCTGCTGGCAGGTGGAACAGTCCCTGGGCTGCAGGGGGGAGCTGGTGCTTCCCTCCATGGCAGCAATGCCCCTTCCCCCCACAGGCAGCACCCACCCACAGGCACCTGGCTCGAGTGGTCCCGGGGGGCACCGCAGCCATGAAGGGAAGCATTGGGTACCTGCACAGCTCAGGCAGGAAGGCAGCTCCAGAAGGTTAAAAAAAAAAAAAAAAAGATCAATCAGGCTTGCTACTTTTCGTGGGTGGAGCCTGCCTTCCCAGGCTGCTGCAAGGCTTCCTGCAGGGATTCCTGTAAAGCCCCTGAGCCACACAGAGCCTTGTGCTTCACTCCGCGGCTGTAGGGGCAGCAAACTAAAACTCCTTAGAGGAGTTTTAGTTTGCTGTGCTCCAAGTGAAGGGGCACTTGTAGGGGATGGATGTGTTCAAATCAGTGGGCCCAGATGAACTTCATCCAAGGGTGCTGAAGGAATTGGTCAGTGTCATAGTGGAGCTGCTGGTATGGCAGTTCGAGCTCTCATGGTGCTCCGTCAGGTCCCAGAGGACTGGAAAAGGGCCAATGTGGTCCCTATTTTCAAGAAGGGGAGGGGGGAGGAATGGGGAAACTATAGGCCAGGTAGCCTCACCTCTGTCCTTGGGAAAACTCTGGAAAAAAAATGTTAAGGATCACATTTGTGGAAGCCCAGCAGGGGAAATGACGCTGAAAGGATATCAGCACATGTTCATTGCAGGTGGATCCTGTCTGACTAACCTTGCTTCTTTTGTGACCAGGTCACAAAATGCTTAGACACAGGAGTTGAAGTAGATGTCAACTACCTAGACTTTAAGAAAGTCTCCAATACAGTATCGCATTCTGTTCTCATAAATAAATTGACAGGCTGTAATGTAGATGATTACATGGTCAGGAGGGTGGCAAATTGGCTTAGGGAATGTACCCAGAGAGTGGTAGTGGACGGGTCGGTATTGACTTGGAAAGATGTGGGCAGTGGAGTCCCACAAGGCTCGGTCCTTGGACTGGTGCTATTCGGTGTCTTCAGCAGTGACTTGGACAAGGGTGTGGGGAGCACTCTGTCCAAGTTTGCAGATGATACCAAATTATGGGGCAAAGTTAACACACCAGAGGGTAGGCAGAGCTGAACAGGTTGGAAAAATGGGCAGAATGAAAGAGGATGCAGTTCAACAAAGACAGGTGCGAAGTGCTGCACCCTGGGCAAAAAGAACCACCAACACACTTACAGGCTGGGGATGACCTTCTCAGCAGCACACCAGCAGAAAGGGATCTTGGAGTCATAGTTGACTCCAAGATGAATATGAGTCGTCAACGTGATGAAGTGATCAACAAGGCTAACCACACTTTATCATACATCAGCAGATGCATAACAAACAGGTCCAGGGAGGTGATGCTTCCCCTCTATGCGGTACTGGTCAGGCTGCAGTTGGAGTAGTGCATCCAGTTTTGGGCACCGCACTTCAAGAGGGATACGGAGAATCTTGAGAGGGTCAGAGGAGGCCACTCATATGATCAGAGGCCTGCAGACAAGGCCCTATGAGGAGGGACTGAGGGATCTAGATCTCTTCAGCCTTCACAAGAGAAGGCTGAAAGGTGATTTTGTGGCTGCCTATACATTCATCAGGGGAGGGCAGCAGGGAATTGGAGATGCTCTATTTACTAAGGCACCCCCTGGTGTAACTAGGAGCAATGGCCACAAATTGATGGAGAGCAGATTTAGGTTGGACATTAGAAAGAACTTCTTCGCAGTTAGGGTAGCCAGAATCTGCAATGGGCTGCCAAAGGAGGTGGTGCTCTCCCTTACATTGAAGGCCTTCAAGATGAGACTGGACAAGCACCTAGCTGGGGTCAGACTCAATGACTTACTGAGGTCCCTTCTGACTCTTACGTCTATGAATCTATAAAGTCATTTAAGGTGCATTACGCCACCGAATTTCCTACACCACCTGGAATTAATGTGCAATATGCTGCCAAGGCATGTAAACTGTGACACCATTAAAGCAGTGCAAAATCATTTAGCCTACTTTAAAAGTGTTGTGCACACATGCTCCTCATTTCATCTACATGTGGCCCATATTATTAAAAACAAAAAAAAAGAGCAGATAGCTGAAGTTTGTTTTGTTAGCTGAGCACCAAAGATAGTAGTTCATAAAAGTGTGTTTGTGATATCTGTTTAAAGTAGTCCATATTTATATACCTTGTAGTTATAATCATTTTATGTTTTCATGTAACTTGTATTTTTAAATATTGTGCCTAGACTATTCCAATAAGGTATTATGTGCACTCCATATGTGGAATTAATATTGGAGAATGTCTTATTTCCTGCTTTCCATAACTCATGTTCCAGGCACAGTTGAACTGATGAATAAATTAAGTTTTTTGGCACTGTACCTAACAATATCCTGGAAGGGAAAGCATAGGGTTTGGTTGAAACGTGATTGAAGTCTATAACAAAACTGCCATAGGCTCAGCTGGTGAAGGGTTAGAGCCCTAAGCTAAGCACAGACAGTCAAAAAGCCCAAGGGAAAATCGAGGACATCTTTGCAGGTTTCTCTCCCTGAGTTAACGAATGGAACTCAAGTTTACTCTTTGGTTGAGAAAAACAGGCAGACGCCTGAGCTGATGGAGGCCAGAAGGCCGGGCACTCTTACATGCTTCCTAGCGTGCCAGACATAACCGAGGGCACCCAAGCACAGCTGAGCAGGGGTCATCCCTCATTTGCTGCCTAGTACACACCCCCAACCCCTTGCTGTCCTCCCCCATATAGAGGAGTGGGGAAACAGAGGCCCTGCCCTGGTCCCAGCCTCCTTGAGCTGGGGTCTGTCCAGCTGGTGGGAGGCCCTGCACTGTAAGGGGGTTTCCTTGTCTCCGCCCAGCTGGACCAGCTCCACAGAAGGAAGGATTGGCCCCTGCCACCTGGCACAAGCCCCCTGGACTGCCTGGAGCATCTTTCAGGCTGCTGCTGGTTCTAGGCTGTGGTAGCACAGCCCTGTCCCCTGCGAGTCTCTCTCCCTGGCCTGCAGGGGGGGGAAATGACCCTCCCCAGTCTCAGTCCATCCCTGAGCCCAGCACCAACAGCAGCTGGCAGGATGTGCCATGTGGTTTAAGGGGCTTGTGCCAGGTGGCTGGGCTTGATCCTTTCCTCTGTGGAGCTTTCCTGTCCTTACTGACATTTTGAGACAGATCTGTATGCACTTAACTTCTTCTCTGTTACAGGTTTGGACCAGTTTCCAATCACTTACACTGTGTTATGTGTTATTTCTGTCTCTAGCCCTATTGTCTGTTCTTTTCTTGTTTATATTTGTGGCATTGCACACTTTGTTGTATAATATTCTAGAAATCCTCTATTTATCTATGTGAGTAGTATACCACAAGCAGGAACTTTACCAGGCTCCTCAGGTTTGCATGCTTCCTCCCCTCTTGGAATAGACCACTTCTGTGAACATGAGGGTGCTTGAGTCCATTCAGTTGTCTTACGCATAGGTGAGGTTTCCGGCCAGTGCGTATTTAATGATACTTATGTATAGTTTGGAATTGTAGTTGGGGCACCACATTCATTTCACACTGAGTACTCAAAGAGCCAGAGAGTACATTCGCTGCTGAGTTATGCTAGCCTTGGGCTTTAAGTCTAGAAGTGAAAGGCTTTATACTCTACTACTGCAAGCCATCGAGTTCTTATCTTTGCAAATTTTACAAGTTTTTGGGCAGGTTGTCAGTAGGTTCACCAGACTAAAAGGTATTCCTTTAATAGCCTATTTCTATCTGTTCTTAAAAGGCAGATTGAAAAGAAGTTTGGCACAAGAAGGGAGGAAGTGGGGAGACAGACTTTATTTAAACAATTGGTTTTATACAGCACTGTTCTTTATCTTCAATTTAAATTACTTTCTAGTCAAGGAGTGTACACTATACGCTGTGCAATATAAAATCTGGGCTGAATGTTGTGAGGCAGTTACCAAAGGAGATAATTAGTGGGTCCAATACATTAGTACCGTTGAAAGCATACAGATTTGTCAGTGATGGATATATTGAAGAAATAAAATGAGAATAGTCCTAGTCAAAAATATACCATCAGAAAAGGTAAGGGGGAGATGGGAGGAGAAAGAAGTCTTTTACAATAATATATTACCTCTCCAGCTCCATCAGAATGAGGTATTTAGCTGATCCTGCCACAAGTTCACAGACTTGAAAAATGGAGCTGAAGAGACACCTTCCTTCAGTGCCAAAACCCACAAGTTGTAATTCATAGCTGTTTTTCATCATCCTCCATCTTGCAAATAGATGTAGATCTGAGGATGGTGTCAACATTTAACTCTTCAGAAGAAATTAATAAGTGTTCTGCTTGCATGATTCTCTTCCTAGTCATGGTATCCTTAATGCAACATTATTATCCATATTCTTGCGATCACATTAGTAATTATTTTGAGATCTAATGAACTGAAAACTTACAAAAGCATGATCAAGTAGATAGAGCCCTGACTGGGACTTAAGATTTTGGTTTGATCCCAGTTCTGCTATTGGCCTGCTAGGTGATCCTTAGCAAGTCGCTTCTTGTCTCTGTGTCTTGGTTTTCTCATCCATAAAATAGGAAAAATTATATGGATAGCTTTTGTATATCATTTGTGATACACTGATGAACAGCATTACATAAAAGCTAGATATTATTATTATTATTATTATTGAACACAATTGGCCTGCAGCACTTACTGCTCAAAATGTGATCAAGATCAAGAACCGTGTAGCTCTGTACATTTATAGAGTGCAGTTAATTTAAATAGGAGTGGGAAAAAAAGAGGTATCAGCTCAATACTAATTGTGTAGGTAAGCAGGTATGGGAAGAAACTTCCTTTATAATCCTGTTGAAGGTGTGAGCTGTTGAGCCTCTCCCAAATTGGTGCAAATAATTTAGTTTAAAAAAAGAGAGGTTTCCCTAAAGATGGAGGAGGTTGAAGGAACTAGTTAACAGTAACCCCTAGTTAAGCTGACTCTGTACTTATACAGATGCTTACCATTCAATACTAGAAAAAGATGTGTATAAGCACTGTAACACATTTGGACAATTGTTAAGTAGTTGATGGCATGTCTTGGGAAGTGTAATTTTTCCTTTGAAAACAGATTGTTTGGCACATTTTTATAGTTTCTATTTGTGTATGTGTATGCACATATCCATGTCTATATCTGTGTACTCACACCTACATAGAGCATACAGTAGTTTTATAAAAAAAAACCCTGCCTCTGTCATGTTTTATGAGCTTGAGGGAATGAGTACATTTTAAGGAGGATTCTTAATGCAGAAAGCATTTTCACCTAATGCCCAATTAGAGGATAGTTGTTCTGTGATACTAATGTATGGAAGTTGTGGCCAAGAGTGTAATAGGAACTAAAAGTAAATTCAGAAGGTGCCTAGCCAAGAAAATGAGGGGAACCTTGTGGTGGGGGACGAGTAGGGGAAGGGAAGTGAAAAGATATGGAAAAGCAGAAGGCAAAGCCTTCATTGTAAGGAAAATAAGCCTGAATTTAGTGACCACTGAGTGAAGATACAAGTAGAAGGGAGTGATGTCCCAAATTAGGGGGAGAAACAAGTAAAGAATTTGAGGTTAACTATTAAAACTTTGTTCCCAATGAAATGAGTGTTCAGTTGGTCATGAGAATGAATTTTAGGGCTGTTTGTTAAAGGTCATGATATTAGCACACGGACGCTGTAGTGATGAGGGTCATAGGCTAGAGACAGAATTACATGGAAACCAGTATAAGTGATCAGAAACCAGTTCAAATCTGGAACACTACAGAAGTTCAGTGCACACACCCTGCTTCCAAAATGGTTGAAATAGGTTTGAAATAAACCTGGATAGATGTAGTATCAAACTAAACTTATTTAGGTTATTGAGATTCTGTCCAAGATCCCCTCCAGATTCAAGATAACTCACAGTCCCCCAAGATGCTTTGCACCCCACTTCCAGGATATCCTTGGCCCAAGCTCTCTGCTCCAGCCCAGCAGGGAGGCGTGCTCTAGCACCCCCTGGCATCTGGCCTGGCCCACTGCAGGCATGTGGCTACATCACTAAAATCAAAAGAGAATGTCTGTTTACTTGCTTAACTGTTCAATCTACACAGCTTAAAGTAACCTGCAAAGATTGAATCTATTCAGCCTTGGGCTTTTTGACTGTCTGTACTTAACAATAGAGAGATCTGAATAGATCTGGGAACTTACCCCAAGGAAAGGAGAACAAAAGTGAAAAGAAACTTTGCAAGGTTAATGATGATGGCTTATGAAGACAAAGAAGATGTAGGTAATACCAAATTCTTGATGACTTAGAGTTCACAGAAGGATTTCCAAAAGTAAATATTTACGAGCCATTTGGAACTGTGAGCATGAACAGAAGGGAAAACAGTACCTCTGGGAGCTGTCATCACAAATTTGATAATTGAAGTAATCAGAGTGGAGAAGTCTCAGGGAATAAGATGTGGAGAGAGAAAGTGGCAAGGAACGTGAGGACATAAACAGTGAAGGGAGAAATTAAGTAAGTCTATGCTGTAATTGAAAAGTACAATTACAGCCAGCTACTGAGCTTAATCTCCTGAGCTTGGGTACCAATAGCAGCGAAACTATGACTATGCTATCTCCATGTTGCACAAGCTCATTCAGGACCCTAAGCAGTTGGAGGCTGAAGCCTGTACTGTTGCAGATTCACTTCTTGAGCTAGGTAGATTAAAGTTACCTTGCAACTATCTACTTGAGCTACAAATACATTTCCGGTGGCAGTGTAGTTATACCCACTACAATTAACTGATGGCCTAGAGATGTACAAAGCTGAGCAAACCTAAAAGAACAGAGCTATATATTGTCAGCAGCCGAAAATATAACATGTTGAAGGAATTTAAAGAAGAAACCCTTCACATTGGCTTCATATGTAATTCATGACAGTGGAATGGGTGAAAATTAGATTTGAGTGAATTTCAGGAAGAGAGTAGGAAGGAATTAAGTCAAAGAATTTGTTATAGATGACTGGTTCAATTGGCTTAGAGGCAAAGGAGGAGGGAGAAGAGGTGAGGTCAAAGGAGTGATTTTCAGTTCTCAGTATTCAACAGTGTGATTTTTCAGGGTCTGCAATACTTGAGCACAGTAGGTGCTGTCACTTTGCTCTATTCTTATTCTCTCTTGTTTCAGCTTTTAATACAACCACAGGTCTTGGATGAGATCACAGTTGTTAAATGAGTGAGGGTTTTTTTTTTCCCCAAATAGCGGATATGTCTCCTGATCAAAGAGAAGTTTTATAGTCATTAAAGCTCATTTTTAAACAGCAAAATCATTAGTGTTTTAATAAAGTACTATTATTAAACAGCTCAGTTCCTTTTCTCATCAGACAGTGAATTCAAAGGTCTGCTTGTAAGAAACATATATTGTATAATGACCTTCAAAAACTTTTGTATAATGACCTGTAAAAGATAGATGTTTGTCCTTTTTTTTAACTTCTTTATAATGTTTGATAAAAGAGTGGGGTTTTTTTCTGCTTTTTTGCATTAGAATTTACCTCTTAGCAACTTTTTTATGAGTAGTTGATTATAAAAAACATATGGAAGCCAAAAAGCTGAGAAGCAAAGAAAATTTTAATAAGGCTATCTTTAAAAAAAACAAATCTATGGTTATGCTGTTGTGTTTTTTGTTTGTTTGTTTCCTTTATTAAAGCTGATTTAGATTAGATGTCTGATAAATATTTAGGAGAGAAGATATTTGTGTAAGACTCACATGATTCTTGAAGTTTGTATAGGTACTCTAGTTCTGTGGCCTTCTGAGAAATCTTGGGGAGAGAAAGTGAGGCAGAGAGGTAGGAGACAAAGATTAGTTGGAGGAAGAGTGGGGAAGAATTGCACTCTGTGTGTGTGTGTGTGTGTGTGTGTTTGTGTGTGTGTGTGTGTGTGTTCACTCTTAATGAAAAAGAAGCAAAGTACTTGACACATCAACTTTGCATTTTCCATAAATTCCCAGTTCTGTGAGACTTGATCTTTTTACAATGGGCCAGATCTTAGTAAGGAATGATGCTTGATAATGATACTGTTAATAACTTCCAGTGAAAAGCAGCATTCTCTTCCCATTTTCTTGAAAAGAACCTGTTTTTTTTTTTTAACATGACATTGCTTGCATTCAGATGAAAACTAGGAAAACAAGAGAGGAACTTGTGTTATTTCACAGACATCTCAAGATTTTAAATTGATGTGTGGAGGTGAAAAATGCAAATTTTATAAAGGTGCAAAGTATTCAGTTTAATTGTAACTCAGGTATAGATGCCAAGCATACAACCAAAGATACTCACTCAGTAAGGCAATAAAGGATCTAAAATATTAAATTCATTATTATACACATATGTAAGAAAACTATTAAGATAGTCAAATTAAAGGCCGGATCAAAGTTATTTGTTGGCCTCAAGAAGCTAGTGGTAATAAAATCACATTGTGGAAGAACAAAATCTTAATATTTTTAAACATTATTACATGTGAAGTCTCTTGATTTCTTTTTTGGTGAGTATATATATCTGATAAGTTACATGCTGCTAGGTTGCTGACTTACTCCAAAGTCACGTTATCTGAATGCAGTACATTCAAGATGGACAGTTTTATTGAAATAAAGGCAGATTGTTTTGATAACTTATGGTTGAAAAAAATGTACTTTTCTGTCTTATTGCTCATAAAACTTTTAAAGAAGCTCAGAAAAATTCACAGCAATAGCAATGCAGTAAACCAAGTTAAGGATTTTTCCTAATGCTAAATGTTATGGACTGTCTGAAATTGTCATCTGCGGAGAACAGAAGGCAAATTAGCACAATATTAACAGCACATGTTTCGTGAAGGGAGCTCAAGTTACTTTCCTTCATCCCAGCATGTGCATACCAGTCTGCTAATCAAGGATTATATACAAGCATCATGAATAGTACAAAGACTTCTACTTTAGCAATATACTTTTACAATCTTTTCTCCTATGCCTGAACAAGGGTGCTTGTACCTGAAAGCTTGCAATTAAAGAAATTTTGTTGCAAAAATGTAGTTGGTTTAATAAGATATCATCTCTACCATGGGTTCTGATTTCTTTTGCCTCTAGACCAATAAAGCTACAACCTGGATACTTGACTTGAGCAATTTGAAATTTATGCAAGAGGTTTCTAAGACACAAAACCAGAATTGTTTCTCTGTGAACTTTTGCAAAAATAAGTGTTGAAATTGCAAAATTATTGAAATGTGGGAAATCAGAGTGAACCTGCAGAAATAATTGTAAATTGTAAAAATACTTTGTTTGACATTATAATTATTCAGAATCTCATCTTGTCTACATTCTGCTGGCCAGGCTATCTACTTTTTATTGAGAATCCCACAAACACAACATGTGAAAAACTTTGGTGGGTTTGCCCCTCCAGATATAAGCAGGGCCTTTGGCTCTGAGAGCTCATCAGCTGGAATCCAGCTAGATCTTCAAAGATGTTCCACTTCTGTCACCATGCACCAACTTGCTAGCATGTTGGCCACAGGAAAGTTCCCCCTTGCCACCAAGGACAGATCCAGGCTGGGTTTGGGGGGTGCAGTCACACCCTGCTTTGATTCCACTGAGGACACCCTCAAGCTTGGAGCCCTTTCAAAAGGGGAAGTTACACAAGAGCAGAAGTTGGTGCATCCTTCTGGTCATGTATGAATGAGCTGAGAATAATTCAAATGCAGCATATCACCTCCAACTTCAACACTCATTTTTGCAGGGTTAATGTGGCAGTGGGTTTTCTGCATTTGAATTGTTCTCAGCTCACTCACATATTAATTTGAATGTACCAGCTACTCCCCATCTGAAATGGTTCCAAATGTTCCTGTGTTCATACCCTTGAGGTTTAAAACAAACTGTTCAG
>NW_005842330.1:1008773-1019478 GCF_000455745.1 Alligator sinensis | reverse complement strand
CAGCTGCTTTTTAGGGCTGTGCAAAGCTTCAGATCGTGACTTGGATTTGGAGATGATTCAGAGGCCAAATCTACAACCTGAATTGAATCGCTAGAAGATTTAGGCTTCCAGAATCGATTCAGAGCTTCCAAATCAATTCGGAAAAGGTTTGGCGATTCGGAAACTTGGCCATAGGGTATAATGGGGAATCCATGAAATATCTATAACTTTGGGTTTTTTTGTTGAATCAGATTAAACTTGCAGGGGTGGTAGCTGCTGTTGAGGGCATGAAGCCTGCCAAGGTTCAAGGTGATAGGTGCAGGGGTTTCTGGGAAGCTGCATGTCAAATCTTGAAAGCAAAACTCATGTCACATGTGTGTGTTAAGACACAGCAGGGTGAAAATTGCAGGGATAGTAGCACTTGCTACGTCCACAAAGCCTGCCATGTTTCAAGGAGATAGCTGGAGGGGTTTCTGGGAAAGTGTACCTCAAACTGCTGATAAGCAAAACTCATGTCATATGTTGCAACCCTTTTTCAAAATCCTAGGGCTCCTCCATGCGTGTCACTACCCCCGGAGCATTCTTTCAGAGAGGTAGTATACACACTTTAAAATAAGTAGAAACAGAAGCTGTATTAATTGTATTTACTATGACTTGACTAAGAGCAAAGTACCTAGCATATTTAGATGATCTTAATCTGATGCTGCCCCTGTGCATTTGGAAGGCCCTCCATGAGAGGGCCAATGTGGAGACATCATGCCTCTTCCTTCTTTGGATTTCATTTAGTCAGAGGTGACAGGCCTTTCACCTCAATTCTCTACTTTTAAGATAGGGATAATTATACTTCCCTACATTATCCCCTAGCGAAGCTATATAAGTACATGGACTGATTTCAAATGTGTCTTCTGCTACATTGGCCTCTGTTGTGTGCCTGTGTTTTAAAAATCATGTGGAATTTAACAGAAATTGTATCCCTACTGTTAAATGTTGTGGAATACTTCAAAAACTTAATACAACTTTATTAAATTCTATAAAACCTTTGGGAAGAGAAGTTTTATAATGGTAAATATACAATTATTTATTTATAAATCATTTATAAAGTAATGGTAGAGTACACTTCCATAGATATAGACACAAGTAGCTGGTACATTGCATAGGAAAAGGATTTTTGCCCACATCTGCTGTATTAATAGCAATGAAAGCTAGTTAATGGAGACAGTAATTCTGCTTAACAGGAATTTCTTCAGGTGATATAGGGTGCTAGTATCTTTGGGGGGGTTTATTATTATTATTATTTTGGCATCGTGATGGTGTTATCTAATAATATCCAGTCCCTTCATAGCTATGACACATATAGGAGGTATATAATTTGCTTCCCATGGTTTGTCTATTTTCTCTTCTCGCATCAAATATACATGCTGGACTGTTGTATTGAATGTGTCACAGATGTCCTGCTGCTGGCACTGGGCCAGGCACCAAGTTCAGTCCCTGTCTCAGTGCTGAAAATGATTCCTTTCAGCTCTGTGGGATTGTCAGGTAGCATAATGGGCTGCAATGTCCCAGAAAGCAGTTTTATTGTTGTAGCAGCGTTGTCTTTTAATTAGGACTTCTGCCTTGGACTGAAAGGCAGTGCCAGAGACTAACATACTTGTTTTACTTTCTCATCACTTACAAAAGGTGAAAAATATTGTATGTGCTTTTCTTGTATTGTTTCTTCTTTTTTTTAAAAGTATGGTGCTTCTATGGGCAAAACATTGCCTTGCTAATGATCCAAGTAAGGGATTGTGAACACTGTATTATGCCTTTTACTTTTTTTGCCTAGTATTATGAACATTTTTTTCTAATAAAAAATGGTATATTTTGCCAACTTGGACAGTTGTCTCATCCTCAAGTGACATCTATGTGGTCCCCATGAACAAACCTAGATTTTTTTAATGCGTTATCTTTAGTGTGTTTGCTGTAACAGTCTGAACTATCACAACAAATTGAGCCGAACAAGTTGATGATAACAAAACAAATAAAACACCATGTCTCTGATTGCCTTGGGCAATTCACAGCTGATGCAACACATGTCCCTCCACTTCAGAATTAAAGTGTCTCCATGTTATTAGCATAGTTACTACCACTACCACCACTGTTTCTTGCACCCAATTGTATCTGCTATTGAAACTCATTACTTTCCATTGAACTTTGCATAAGTAAGAACTGAAGAATTGATCCCTGAGGATTTTCACTCCTTATTGTTTGTAGTAGAGCTGCTAGGCAGGATGGCTATGGAGGCTTTTATACTTGGGGGCACAAAATAAAGGTTAGGAGAATCAACTACAGAATGGAAATGACTGCACATAAAATTAAAGCATATTCTGGGTGGTCTTATTCAGGCTCCAGTAAATGAAAACCATTTTACTCTTGAATGGGAACATTCATCCCAGGGATTTAATGCAATATTACTTATGTGTATTGGGACTTAACTTTTGTTGACTCATTTTAACTCTCTTGAATGTTTCCAGCCATTCCACAATGGCTGCATCCAGACGAGCGGAGCCATGCAGTATATGGTGATGCAAACACATCTGTGGTACCACCTACTGCACATTCAGCTGTTCTCTGTACTGCAAGGGAGCAGTACAGAGGTTTATTTGACCCCTTGATATCCACGGGTCAAAAAAACTGGAAAAAAATGTGGAGCAGCACATGCAGGGGCAGCACGCACTGCTCAAAACTGGAGCCTAGGTGGCTGGAGCCATGCTCCAGCTGCTATCCAGGCTTCAAGTGGTAGGCTCGCTGCTGCTGCTGCATCAGGAGGTCCCAGTATCCCAGGTAAGGCTGTTGGGTCCAGCCCTGGCCTGGACCACCCTCCCGTACCCTACCCAGGGTGACTTGCCACACGCCATGGTGTTCATGGCACAGGCATTCGTCGGGGACACATAGCAACAAAATAATGTGTCCTGCTGATTCTTGTCCACAGGGAAACAAATGTCCGCAATGCATATGGACATGGCCAAAGAGTCAGTCCTTCTGACCAAGATGGAACAGATTATGTATTAAACCCAAGATCCTGATGTGCAAACAGGAACAATGAATGAGGCAAATCATAGTACAGAAACTTAGTTAATACTAATATGCTGCACGCTTAACAAAAGTAAATCTTTCACTTTTAGTGCTGTATGCCTTACTCTGGATTTACCCTGGTGCACTAATGGGCATAATTTCTTTTATAATGTGAAACAAATGCCCTTAATCTGAAAAAGTTTTATTTTTGGAAATTGAAATTCACCAGGAAATTCTTGTTACTAGGAAGGGAAACTGATCTATTATTTTTAGTTTGTTTTAATCTCTATAAATATCCCGTTTCTGCAAAGTGTCTATAATTAATGCTACATTTTTCACACAAAAATGTAACAGCAGAAAAAAAGGCTTTTCTAATGATAGCCAAAACAGATATTTAAATTTTATAAAAGGACGTTTCATTTGAATTAAGGAGAGAGATTTTATTTTCAGCAGAACATCATAGATATTGAATTATATGAGAAAGAGAGAACATAGTGATATTAGTTGCATTAGAAGCTATACAGAATATGAGGTGCAATAGAGAAACAAGAGTATAGGCAAAATAGATATCTATCTCCATGAACATCTATCTATATATCACAAAAATGTTCTTTGGGTTTTTTCCGCATGAACTGTTTCTTAGGGAGACAGTGCTCCCCCTGATGCAATAGCAGTCAATTATGGGTGACATTAGTCAACTAAAATTAATAGTTTTTTTTAGAACCATTATATTCAGGAACATTTTCCATTTAGTCTGTAGTTAGTTAATCGAGCCTAAGCTCATTTGTCCATATAAGCCATAAAATCCTACAATGAAGATCTAATTGTAATTAACATAGTTGACCAGTTAAAAGGCATAAACAGTAGTGTGCCCATCAATTTGTGCTCTCTGTTTGCTGACAATTCAAGTTATGCCAGATGGTGCCTTTAAATCCTGTTGTGCCTGATGGTGCTTTTAATGCTTTCTTTCCCTGATGGTGCTTTTAGTTTCTGTGACACCAAAGTTCCAAAATACTCGTTTTGTCCATAGAAGAGTTAGCCATGTATATCACCTTGAAAATGGCAGTTTTAACAGATGTATGCAGCAGCTGATACCAGAAATTAAATGTTAATATTCTAATTTACCATCTTGTCTGAGTATTTAGGATAGCAATAAAATGTTTGCATGAGACCAAACACGCTCGTGCACATGCGCGCGCGCGCACACACACACACACACACACACACACAGCTGTCATCTATAACATGCCATTCTGAAGCCTATTTTTTGCCACTACTTGTCAGGGCATTGTACAATCATTAATTCCATTAAAAGTGACCGAGGGAGTACAGATTGAATGAATTTCAGTGTGCATTTATATTTTACACAAAATCCATATTAGTCATTGGATTTGGGTGGGCTGTACATCAACATTAGCTTTTAGAACTTTTATGATGTCTCCATACTTCCTTACTTAAACTTGTATTTAAGTTTAAGTGACACTTTGGAAGAGGAGAAGGAAATAGGTCAGTGGTGGTCTAAGACTGCCATGAAGCATTATAATGCAGACCAAAAGAAATCTGCTGAGATGGAAATGGTGCAGCATTATTCTCTAGGACATTTTTAAACTCAGGCAGTCACACTTCACTAGTAAGTATGATAGCAGCTGCTCTGTGCTTCAAATTATAGAAATTAATTAGGTTTGGCCTTTGGGCTCCTGGTAAACGTAACCCTGAGACACTTGAAGTTTGAGTACTTTTGGCAAAAGTAATTAACAGCTGAACTGAAACTTCTGGTTGCAGCCCCTTTTTATATTCTTTTTTTCCTTATTATTAATAATACTAATTGAACATATATATATATGTGGTTTAAATTATCTATCTATCTATCTATCTATCTGTATTTTTTACCTTTTTTCCTTCTGCCTCCTTTATTTCTGCCTGGTTAGCTTGCCTAAAACTTCAGGGTTCATTTTAGAAAAGTAAATCCTTCAAATGAAAAGAAAAATGTTGTCACCCAAGTAAAATATGACATCTTTGCATCCAGCCCTTGGGTATAAGTGGGAGCAAAATATGAGACATATGTTCTCTAAAGAGGAGGAGCAGTAGTTATAGAGTTCATATTGGCACCCAGAATGCTTTGTTATGAAGTTCCAAATATTAAAATCTAAGAACAATTATTCTTTTGTCCATGGTTGTCTGTTGTGGGGGTAGGGAGGTAGGAAGGAAAGGGGAGAGAGTTCACCAAAGACAAATACAGATTTATTAGATCACAGCCAACACCTTCAATTATATATGGAAACAATAGGGAACCTCTGTGCTTGTCTAAAACCTGTTTCCTGTAGATAATGGCATCGCATGGACAGACTGTTACATATAGGGTGCATCTACACATCACCATATGGCAACATTGCTGCAACGCCATGCTTTTGTACTTCCTTTTGGAAATGCTAAAGCATGGCACAGTACAGGTGGTTACCGCACTGTGTACGTGGCACATGGTTAGATTTCACAGTAATGGCGTACTACAACCAGGGAGTGCACTGCTACAACAAGGTAGCAGGCAATCACATGTAGACCTGCACGATGGCTACATCACTGCAGCATGCCATATGGCAACATAGTACATCGCTACATCACTGTAGAGCGACCTGTAGATGCGCCCATATAGAATTCTAGGGGGAGGGAACGGCAAAATCAGCTGATGGAACTTGACTCAAGCCAGCTGAAAATCAGAAAAAATGAATAAACAAACGCAACTCTTTCCAGAAAATGCAACTCATTCACAACATACACGTTCAAAAAAACCACCCAAAACTTTACTTATTTATCTGTTGGTCTAATGTTTTTAATGGATAGTGATATATTTTATTAAGTACTGGTAATTAACAGTTGCTGCTAGGGCTGAAGTGGATAGCACAGCAAAGAACACATTTTAATTTATTCTGTTTACAAGTCCATTTGCTTTTGTCCTCTCCTATTAATATAAGCACTAAAAGTTCACCCAAATAAAGAAAACACCGATTACTACTTAAATATATTTAATGACTAATATTAATCTTATAGAAAGCAAAACAATAAGTCTACTTCTGCTTTGGCATTTACCTCCTTGAAAGGGATTATTGTATCTTTTTCTATGGACAAGATTTTTTTTAATTAAGTTATTTTAGCATTTGCATAAATCATTGTAACCTTATGTATAAACACAAAATGGTTTCCATCTTATGAAAGTAAAAACAATTTGACTCTACCTTTTTGAAAAGCATTTTCTACCCATTAGTTAATTGTCACCATACTTTTGTTTCAAGTGATTTTTAGAAAAATACCTCAACTTTAATTCAGTAAAGCATTTTTGCTTCTTTTAAATGGAATTGAAGATTTTTTTGAGTACTAAATTAACCTTATTAACATCCTGTCAGAGAGGCAGAAAAAAAGCTTTATTATATGTTAGTATTCTGTCCTCAGACTGTCAATTTCTTAGTTTCCATGTTATTGATTGGGCTGTGCTGTTCACTCCCTGCTGGTTGAAGTCTGCATCTGTCTTTAATAGGATGCTAGCTGGGGATTAATGATGGGTATTTTATTCAATAGCATGTTATCCTGCTGCAGAGGTACTTGGAGGAGGGGAAATAGACTGTAATAAAAGTAAACACTTTACAATTTTGTAGTCTTCTCTATGATCAACTTCAAATATATGTTTTTCCACTATCGCTTGGGCCACTACTTCCCTATAGAGCTGAAACATTTCTTCAGAAAGCTCCACCTCCTTTCTGCATCTGAAAAGGGAAAAGGCTGAACTTTCAGAATTGTCAGTGTAGAACTGCAGAAAAGAAGTTAATCCTGTAGTAGTGCAATGCCTACAACTTAGAAAGAAGAAAGGGAACAGGTAAATATAGATAAAGTGTAAAAGGTTCATAGGGCAAGTGGGTAGCATAAAAATACATTTCTGAAACAGGGCATGAAGGAATTAGAATAGCAAGGAAGAGATCAAAACAGTCCTAGGAGATCCCATATTCATGAATTTCCAAACAACTCAACACCCCCGCCCTAAACACTTTTTAGCCCCTTCCCTCCTTTTTACACACCATAATTCCAATTTAGCATGTCAGTTATTCAGACTTCTTTCTTTTGTATGATCAACATATGCCATTCCTCTGTGCAGACATTTTCATTTTTCCTGTGCATTCTTTACTTGCACTTCTGTTTATTTTTCTCATTATCCACAGAATACTCTGTAAAATCAGAAAATGGCAACTTTTAGGGAAAAGGAAAAAAATGACAGCTGATAACAACCAAGAAAACTCTGGGCTATATTTCCAATATAGCATGTGTTGGGTTAGACACGAAACTCCTATTAACAGTCTGCCAAGCATGGTGCTGATAATTTAACCAGACTCCCTATACCTGAAGAAGGGTGTTTGTGCCTGAAACCTTGCAACGGAGAATTTTTCCAACTATTTAGTTGGTCTTATAAAAGATATCACATCTACCCAAAGAACTTTGTCTGTCTATGTCCTTAGATCAACATGGCACATGGCTACAACCAGCAACCCTATATTGAATATATACACATACATAGATATATTCAATTCACTGTCTATATAGCTATATCTCACTCTCTCTATATAGAGATATAGATAGATAGATATAAATAGATAAACATATATTGAATCCTATCCCTCTATCTGTCTGTCTGTCTGTCTGTCTGTCTGTCTTACCTGGCTTTTGATTCTTTATGGGCTAGTTTTGTGTTTTTGCTACCAGTGCAATCACAGAAAATGTATCGTTGGGAAGTGATGTACGGATGATGCCAAACGCTATGAATTTGGGGGGGCGGGGGGAGGGGAAAGAAGGCGAATAAACTAGTTTTTACTTGTACTTAATAGCCACGTTACCCTGGTTAGTGTTATCAGTAAGTACACATCACTGCACTCCCTGTGATAGTTTTCATATTCTTTAACCTTGAGGGGAAAAGTAAATAGCTCTATTTTAAACCTAGCCTACTGCATCAAAGCAAACCCACTGAACTGCAAAACAGGCCAATGGTTTGACTCTATGAACTAACACTATAGAGTGTCAGATTATATTATTATCCTCTGTTTCCTACCTTACTGATTTTACCAATCCACTCATGAAGCAGGGACTCCTCCAGACTTCAGAGTCTCCACAGGATAACTGTCCTTGGAAGCTGCTCTTTATAGAATCATGCCACAAAATCAGAAACGTTGATTAGCTTGACATGGTGAAGGTCTAACTAGATGTACCTCCTTCCATCTGTTCTGAATACCCACATCTGTACATTTTATTTTGGTTATGCCTACAGAGTATCACATCCTAACCATGAGATCTAATAGCACTGTTGAAGTCTCCCAATAGCCCCATAACTTAAGTCATTTAAAGTATAACTGTATGTCACAAAACCTGGAAAAATATACTGCAGGGAAGAATCATTTATCGCCCCCCAGGTGTAGACATGACTTAGCAAGTTGTTTCCCTTTCTGATTTATCCAAGCATATAACTCATATTTTTTATTAGTTTTACTAGACACGGTTCTGTCAAACAAACTGTATAAACCAAGGGCTGATTCCACTGAAACCATGAAAGTTTTAGTATGAACTTTATTGAGAGAAAGTTTAGTTCCAGCTTCATGATAAGGAAAGTTGTAGCTGCAGAATACGTTATTCCGAATGGGATTCTACAGCTAATCTGGGCCCTGCGCATACCAGATCTGAACCGAGGGCACTGCACAGCTGAGCTCAGCAGTTTTGCTAAGATGATGATTAACTTATTAGAGCCAATTAGTACAGTGCATGTTTCTGTTTCTGTTTCAGGCTGGGCAAAAATACATATAAAGCTGTTTTTTGGGGAATGTTCTCTACAGCCTGCTTGGCCAGTGGGCAGCCAGGGCAGTAGTCTGGGGGCTGTGGAGCTGTAAGCAGTGTGCCTGGGGTTGGAGCTGTGCATAGGACTTGAAAGGCATGGGGGCTGCACGTGGGGCTGTGGAAACTATGGGCATTTTTACACATGCTCCGGGAGTGAGGGAAGGCTCTAATTAAAGTGGCTCCAAGAGCTGCTCTAATGAAAGCACCTGGAGCATTTCGTTTATCAGTGTCCCTGCGCTTCAGAATAGCACAAGGGCATTTTATCTAAAGTTCGTCAAATGAGCTTTAGATAAAGTGCCCCCACTGCCACTTTGAAGTGTGAGGATGCTGATGCATGAGATGTGGAGGCTGGTTGGAGCATGGTAGTTAGCAGACTCCAGCAGACTTGATTAATGGACTGTTACAGGGTATTGGAATAGCCTCCAGACTCCTGTATAGAGACCGTATGTGTGGGGTTGGATTGGTGAGGGGACTTGTTGAGCTCTCAGGGGTTGTGCAGGGCTCCTGTGGGGTTTTCTAGAGGGCTATTTAGGTTGTTGGATGAAGGGACTAGCATCAGATATGGGGGCATTTGGAATGTGGGTGGAGGAAGTAGAAGCAGTTGGGGTGGAGTGTGCCACCTACTACGAGAAGTGGTGCACAGTCTGAATGCTTGGTGTCTGTGGGGGCACAGTCCCTGTTTCTCCCCTGTAGTTTAGCCTAGCTCCCAAATGGGCTATGGGGAGGCAGCCCTTGTGTGACCTCAGGCAAAAGAGTCAGACAACAGCAGCACTGCTGGGATAAGTGGGGCATGTTACCTCTAACCCTGAATGGGAGCCACAGCAGGAGCATGTCTGTCCTTCTGAGCTTGTAGTGGCACCTTTGGTCCAGCCTGACCCTGCACAGGCCTTGAGGCAGCTGCTTTACAATAATCTGGTCCCAGTGTGTCAAGAAGCTGGTTGGTCTTGCTGTATACTTTTCTACATAATTTAATTTCAGTTTTAATAGTGTGGTAAATCGCAAGTTTGAGAAACATTTACTTTTCATTTCAGCTTACTTTTATTTTTGTGCTTCAGGTTTAATTTTCCTTGAAATGAGTTCCAGTTAAAAATTCTCAATCAAATACAGAGTTCATCCCTTGATATTCCGTGTGTAGATTTTGCCCTATAAAGACTTGATTGGCGCTTTAAGTGATGGGTATAAGTCTTAAAGGTGGCTCTTATCAGAAAAAGGGAGTGTTTAGAATCATATGTATACACATATATATTTATTTAGGATTTCCCATGGAAAATCTATCAAATTTATGAACTGAAATTATGAAATTACTATGTCATAGAATATGGTCCTGCATGTAAATTTATCTATCTGTTGTCAGAGTTGTGCCACATAGATCTCACAGGGCAAGAACAATGATGAGTCCTTAAATATTGATGGTTCCTATTCAAATAGATTTGCCTTATGAAAAAAGGTGGCTAAAGTACAGAGGGCATACTCTGTATGTTGACTGACTTCAACTTTCATGCCCCTTAAGTGAAATGCATAGTTGGTGCTCTGAAAAACTACCAGTATGCTCAAGTTACTAGGGACTAGTTCTGGGGACTAGTTTAGGCCTAGGGCCAAGGAAAACTGGGAGCAACAGGAAATCTATGCCCAAAATATGCCAGAAAGTTCAAGAACAGTGTTAGTGCTGTGAAGGAAGAATCTAGGAAGAACAGGAAAGCTTAAGAGCAGATTATCCCACTGTGCGGAAACCAAAACGCAGTATCTTATATCTAACTGTGGAGCTGTACCAAACTTGTAGACACCAAGATCTGGGTTTATAAAGCAGTCACAG
>NW_005842330.1:993813-1008742 GCF_000455745.1 Alligator sinensis | reverse complement strand
TTCCCTACATGCTGGAAATGTGGGGAACTACCCATCTCAAGAGTTTGGAGACGTATCACCAATGATGCCTCCAGAAAGTTTTCTGCATCAAATGAGAAGATCGCTGCACAAATGTCAGCATCCTTGCTGATGCCAGTGTTGCTCGAATTAAATTGGTTATTCTCAAGCACCAACTTCACTCAACCAGATATTATGTGCAGATGCCCAACTTTCAACTCCCAGAAGAAGTGCTCTACTCCGAGCTTAGCTGCAGCCTAACATCTCATGGTGGCCAGAGGAAATGCTACAAGGACACTTTGAAGTCATACCTCAAGAAAATGGATGCCAACATCAAGGAATCCATTTCTAAGCACTTGCAGGTGAAGAAGGTGATGAGAAACAGCCAGCATGGATTCAACAAGGGCAAGTCACACCTGACCAACCTGATTGTCTTCTAGGATGAGATGACCGGCTTTCTGGATGCAGGAAGAGGAATGGATGTGATATACCTTGACTTTAGCAAGGTTTTTTATATGGTCTCCTACAACATTCTCTCAAGCAAACTAAGGAAGTATGGGTTGGATCAATGGACTGTAAGGTGGATAGGAAACTGGCTGGATCATCGGCCTCAGAGGATAGTAGTCAGTGGCTCAATGTCTAGTTGGCAGCCTGTTTCAAGTGGGTCAGTTCTGGGGCTGGTTTTGTTCAATATCTTCATCAACAATATGGAACATAGGATGCAGTGCACCCTCAGCAAGTTTTCAGATGACACCAAGCTGAGGAAGTAGTAGATATGCTGGAGAGTAGGGTTAGGATTCAGAGTGACCTCAACAAATTGAAGGATTGGACCAAAATTAATCTCATGAGGTACAAAGTCCTGCACTTAGGATGGAACAATCCCATGCACCAGTGCAAGCTGGGGATTGACTGGCTAAGGAGCACCTCTTCAGAAAAGGACCTTGGGGCTAGAGTGGATAATAAGCTGAATATAAGTCAACAGTGTGCTCTTGTTGGAAAGAAGGCTAACAGCATACTGGGATGCAGTGCCAGCAGATGGAGGGAAGTGATTATTCCCCTCTATTCAGCAGTGGTGAGGCTACATCTGGAGTACTGTCTGGCTCCCCCTCCCACCCCCTCCACTACAGAAAGGATGTGGACAAATTGGATAGAGTCCAGTGAACATCAGTGAAAATAGTTAGGGGGCTGGGCCACGTGACTTCTGAGTAGAGGCCTACAGAATTGGGCTTGTTTAGTCTGGAGAAGATAAGACTGAGGGGGGAATTAAATAGCAGGCTTCAACTACATGAAGGGTGGTTCCAAAGAGGATAGAGCTAAACTGTTCCCAGTGGTGGTAGATGACAAAGCAAGAAGCAATAGTCTCAAGTTGCAGCAAGGGAAGCTTAGGTTAGATATTAGGAAAAACTTTGCCACTAAGAGGTAGTAAAACACTGGAACAGATTACCCAGAGAGGTGGTGAAATCTCCATCCTTGGAGGTTTTAAAGACCTGACTAAACAAAGCCTTGTCTGGGATGATATAGTTTAGGAAAGTCCTGCTTTGAGCAGGGGGTTGGACTAGATGTCCCACTGAAGTCCCTTCAAACCCTTTTTTTTTTTAATTCTATGATCAAGAGCTGGAAGGATGTGGTTGCTAGTTAACTCCAATGGAACTGCAACCTCAACCAAGTGGCAGCTCACTTTGTGGTAAAGCATCTAATCCTTGAAGCAGAGAAGAGAGAATGGAGGAAGGAACAAGGGAGAAATCCTGTCGGGGGGAGAAGAAACCTGCGACTTGTGAGAATGGACCTGCGGCTCAAGAATTGGACTCTTAAGTCACTTCAGGACCCATTAATGAGCTGTGGTAGAGATCATCCTGGCATTGAGGTGTTGCTGACGATGAATGAGCTTGTTACAATGTAGAATGGTCATCCAGCCACCAACCTACTGGAGATCTCAAGGCCTTTACCAAAACGACAGGACAGCATTTCATAAAAAAATGACCAAAGCAAGGCACACAACAGGGGCACCTTGTTGTTGCTGCCCTCCATATAGTGAAAAAAGGTACTTTGCTAGCTTTGTAAAATGCTTTGACAGAGTTGAAAATCGTTAAGTATTTCTGTATAGGAGCAAGTTGTGACATCAGGAATACTTTCACTGTTTTGAAAAAGTGCTTTAAAAAATCATATCTTCCCAAACTATTCAGCACTTTACTCCATGATATTCTGAGTTTTTCTTAGCTTCCAAACTTTATAATGTAATTGCAGGGTACATATTCCAAGAGCAACTGCAGTACACTGATAAAATGCATGTACAGTCAGCAATTACTTATGTGCTTTAAACAGAATGCATTTCAATTCAAATTAAAAAGGATTAATGTCTAGTGATCTATTGTAAGTATTTAACAGCTCTCTGTCACTTTCCTTTCTGTAAGTAGCCACCATAGATTCAAGTGTATTTTAGGCATAAGAATAATCTTTGGTTTTAAGTTGCCAGGGAAAATAGATTATAAGTATTATAATAAAAATGAACTGTTTTAATGAGATGAATATGTCCTGTGAGGTCAAGGTGAAGTAAAAAAACCTGCTTCTGTTTGTTGTGTAATTTAAACAAGTTATGAACTGGTTTGAAAAATTTGACTGTTCCTGAACAGGAGGATATTTGCATACACCTCGAAAAGGACAGAACATAATATATATCAACTTGAATACCTCTGCCTACTACCTACTTAAACTGGTTACAATAGTTGGTGTACACTCATGAGCAACTGTAGGGAAGAAGAGTTTAAATTAAAGAATCTCTTAGTTTCTAAAGCCCAATAGGACTTTTCAGCGTCAGAAATACCAGATTTACAAAACTGCTTCCAGGGTACCAGCTGTAAAATGAATGAAACAATAACATAAAATAGTTTTCCAAGGCTTCAGACACACGTTCATTTTTGCAAAGGCTAGGGTTTATGAGCTTTGAGAAATGTGTTTTATTCTTGTACATCACAGCAGCTATACCTCAACAATATAGCCAGACTTAAAGATACTCCAGTGACCTTTTTGTTTCAGTGTTTTGCATCTGGAAATGGTTTTCCTCTCTTGACAGACTTTTCAGGATTTCAAAAGTTTCCCTGTTCTCTATAAGGATGAAACACAAGGTCTTTCAAAGTCTTTGTGAAAAGTGACAAAGCACACCCTATATCTAGAATGCCTATTAGCCTGGTGGCTGGGGTACTCATCTAGGTTGTAGAAGACCTAGGCTTAGATGTCAGCTCTGTCACTTCCTCCCATGCCAGTGGTGTGTTTAATCTAGTTGACTGGCTAACCTGTTTTTGGGTAGATCTTTCTCAGTGTCTTCTGTTGGAGCTCTCCGAATTTATATGAATATCTAAATATTAAGTGAAATAGGAAATTTTTCTCCCACATTCTAGGTGGGTGCTTTAGTCAGTAGACTGTTAGTCATTCTTTCTCACTGTGGCTAATACATATCTAGGACACTTTCAAAGGGAGATATATTGAAATTGTATTATACACTCTATGGGTAGGGCACTTACCTGGGGTGCAGGAGAATAGTATACCAGGAACTTAAAATAAAGTTTGCACACCCTAGTTGATTGACTCAATCACCAGAATATTGTGTATTCTTATCATGTTTCATACTTTCACTTTGACTGGAAATTACATTTTGGATCTGAGACTTTTCCTAAAAAAAAAAAAAAAAAAAAGGTTTATCCAAATGGTTTAAAAAAATTAACAAACCTTTATTTTTCCAAAAGACAAGGCTTACTCACAGAAAAGAAAATAAGTTGTATCCTAACTAGATTTTAGCCTGAATACTTCATCTCTTTACAAGCTCTCTCTGTCAGACTTTTTCCTTTTTCTTTAAAATTTCTACTATTAGAAACTCTGGTGTATGCAGGTCCCCACAACTTAACCCCATGTCTACATCCCTTTCAGAGCACACCTTGATGACATAGCACAATAGACACTAGTAGCTTACCTGTATTAATGTTCATACCATTTGCTACTCTATGAACAATAAGACTATATTAGTAGTTTTGATACTCTCCTGATAGGTAGGAAAACAGGGATTCCTAACCAATCACACAGAGGTGGCATTTAAATGCCCGGAAATGTTGCTGGTCATCTACCTCCCTTTCAAGTATTCTAGCATGCTAAGGTGACATGCTTAAAGTCCTGCTACTTTCTCTTGCTTTTCCTCTAGCTATTTTAGTTGGCTTTTATGAATTCAGTTCTTAAGTACCTCACTCCAAAATCTAAAGTTTAGTGGGCAGCACTACATTTAAAAGTTAAGTATTGCATCGCTAAGGCTAAATCTCCCTTGTAAATATAGCACTAAGGGACTGTGGAAGTGAATTTGCATATTCCAAAAATAATTTAGACCCTGAAGGGCCCCATCTTTTCAAACAAAGAAGAATGCTGAAGAAGAATGCTTTTCATTCAAAGGTTTGTCTAGCTTTATCTCAACTATATTTGATCCAATAAAAGATATCATTCCCAAAAATCCTCTTCTCACAAAGACACCCAGACACCTAATTTCCATTGACTTACCTTTTTTATCATTTTCTTTCACAATGAATTTCAATGGGAGTTAGATGCCTAGATACTCTTAAAATCTCACATTATTAAAAAAAAAACAGCCTGTCACTCAGTTACTTTTGAAAATTGAATTTATGTTTCAAACTTACATTAGGCCCTTCTGCAAATTTTAGCATGTTTCCTCCTAATTCACTGACCCCTTTTTCTTTTTCTGTGTTGTTTTCAAGTTTGTGCTTAATTCAGTGGCTTTCATTCCAAAAGAAGGGACAAGTGCATTGCTGGTCCAAGTACAAGGTCAAAGATGCATAATTCTGAAACCCTCTCTCAATAAAGTATGGATTAGTACATCACATAGCTCATCTTGTGCAAATTTGAGCTGTTTGACAATTCTGAAATCTAAGTTAGTACACCAGCATCCGTGTGTCCTCCAGAAACAAAGTCCGTCCCAAACAACCATTGGCTGTTGTGCTGAAAAATGTGGCCATTTCTTTCAAGTGGCATCCTTGCTTTTTTCTTCTCTTTTCTGCTCATTCAGAATGAAGTACCAAAAGATCATGATCAAACTTTTAATACAGTGGCAAAAAATAAATATCTTGCAGCAGGTGTGTCATCTGTACATGTTTATCCCAGCCCAGGCAATTTGCCACTTGGTTGTAAAGAGTAGTGAGGAATTGCAGAGTAATTAAAATTGTTTTGGAAGGAGTAAGATTAGTGACAGAGAAGGGCAATTACTCTGAAACCAAAAATAAAAGCATCAAGTTAATTTGTGCTCCCCTCACCTCAGGCTGATTAGAGCAAATTAACTGCCCTTGCAATTAATGTGCAAACTGGAAAGTCATGATTTTTGCTGATTACAGATAAAATAATGAACAATGTAACAACTATTTTGACATATATTTAGTTTTAATGATGCCTATAGACCATACTTCTCCCTTTATAGGAGGCATAGAGTTATATTCTGATCCCATTTGCACTAATGTGAATCTGAATTAATTTTAATTTAAAATAGTGTTGTTACTCCAGATTCACACAGGCCTAAGTGAGTAGTGTTAGGCCGCAAATCTTAATCCATATTATTAATGGTCTTAACTAAAGAATGGTCCACTGCTTCTTTATCTTGTTACCACTGAAGCACAGAAAAGATGAGAAACAGAAGTCACTATGTAGACTAACGGGCCAGGTGTAAACATTCAAAAAGTGGAAGCGATCTAAGTAATGTGCTTTATTCTAAGTGCCCTAGGTTAGTTTGGTGGCGAACAGAACACATATTCACCCTTTGGTTGGGCAGGGAGCATGCAGGTTGCCAGTAGTGGGTGAGGCCAGCAGGTTGCCAGCGCTCTTGAGGACACTCCTACATGACTCTCAGTGGGCTCCTTGGGCCAGGCTAGCCCTGATTGGCTGCCAGGCATAGTCAAGTGTGTGGGCACCAACCCAGGGTCTCCCATGCCTCTGCAAGCTGGTGCAGCACCTGGCCTGGGCAGCGCTCTTTCTAATCCCCGACCTCCCCCACCCCCCCACCCCAGCAGCATCAGCCACTGTGCTGATTTGGCTCTGTGACAGCCTGGGAGCAGGGTGGACTAGGTGTTTGATGGAAACAGCTGAGCTCAAGCCAAGTTCTAGTGCATGTCCCTGTGAGAGGGGTTAGTGGCAGAGTTGCAAAGGTGCCTTGGATGCTGGAGGACAGCAACCTAACTTGAGTCGGGAGGGGATTTGGTATGGAAGTTCCATAGACCGGTCTAACCTAAATTACTTAAATCTGATACCACATCAATCTAGGTCTATCTTAGACCAGGTTCCACCATTTTTAAACCAGTCTATGTGCACTGAACTTTCTGTCCAGTTACAGGTGGTGACCAGTTTCCAATCACTTATGCCAGTATAAGTGTAGCGTCTGTACCTGGCAATAAAAAAAAATAACAATTTTTGATACGCAAAACTATGCCTATGCAAATCTCCTTTCCAATTTCATTGTTTTATATTTTTTCCCAAAATTCATTCCCTGCTAACTCTAATAGCAAAAGTATTACTTTGAATGCTTAAATCTTTGCATTATCATATAAAATTTAGGGCATGCTTTAAAAATGTATGGACTATTTGTTTTGTAAAAGAAACTAAATCCTCAGCTTTGTCAGACTTACCTCACAAAAGAAACATGTATCTCATTGATTCCTATATATACTGCAGTGTTGTAGCTCATTTATGCATTGGTTAATTGGAAAAAAAAAAAAAAAATATATATATATATATATATATATATATTAGTGCCCTAGGAACTATGTATGTTTTCTAGTTGCTATGGGACTCTATTTGGTACTATAAATGCATGCTGTACATCTTACTCTGCTATCAGGGGAAAACATGCCCTTTCATGAAGGTTATGGCTTTGGGAATGGCCTGAGGCATTTGTAGACTTATGGAGCTCAATCCCATTCCTAATGAAGTAAAAAGGAGCTTTGCTGTTGTCTTCAGTGTGTGCAGAAACAGATCATGCTCGCTACAACAAAGAACTTACAGCGCTATACTATATGGGGGAGAGGGAATACTCATTTTAATAAATGAAACATTAATATAAATTTTATAGGAATTAAGAACCATCTGAAACCTCCTCACTGCTTTCCATTCCAAATACAAGGCATGCTTTATGAGCATTACCATACACTGCAGTATGAGCAGAGGGATAGAGGTTGTGGTGGGGGAGAAGGGGGACCAGGCATGACAACCTTCCAAAACAAACACTACGCTTTCCATATCATCTTCTCCCAAATTAATGCAATGTGTTGAATGAGCCACATTTGTAGATGTTGGTTAAGCTGCTTAGTGTGTGACCAGAATAAGTTAATGGAGTATGCCAACAAAAGTGATATAAGAGTATATGTAGGCAACAGAGTACCTTCATTATTTAATTTTTACAATGGTATAATTTAAAAGAAAGTATGTTGTCTTATTATTTTATATATATACATGCATGCATACATATATACATGCATATGCATGTACGTATGTGTGTGGGTATGTAGACACACAATTTGGATGATACGTTCAGATAATACTGATTTACTAACTACAAGCATGCATGCATACATACATACATACATGTATATATATAATAATAGGACGTCATAATTTCTTTAAAACTATGGTGTTGTAAAAATTAAATGATGAAGATATTTTATTGCCTACAGAATCAATAATTGTATAATATGATAGATGAATACACATACACATACATATATATAATACACACACACACAGATACATGTATGCATATATAGGTGTGTGTGTATTCAGCTACCATATTATACAATATGTTACATATGAAAATAAGAAAAACAGCCTACCACGTCACACAGGTGCCATCTGAGAGTCACTTTTGAAACACACAAACGTGATCTATATATGCAGTATCTGCTCTTGTTAATGTAATATTTGTGTTTACTTTTGGTAGTAATTTCCTGAACATGCAGATTTTAAAATCCAATGAAATCGATTTGATTATTGATCTTCAGAGCAGGATGGTATAGCTGTTTCTATAATATTCAGCACAATATTTTTCAATGTATTTTTCCTAGGACTCAACTCCTTAAATTCTCTTAAGCGCAATTTTTCAAAAAACATGCAGCAACTTCCTAATGTGATGTTTCATTCAGAAGAAACCTGAGTTGCTGTATAATTTGTTATGCAAATTATCTGAAAGGATGATTTGCCACACCACAGAAATGCTGACTTTCTGTAGAGACAAGTCTTAACTCTGCCCAACACTGCAGTATAAGTATATGTGAAGAATATCAAATTCCACTTGTTCCTAAATTACAGTCTATAGACCACCAAGCGCAATGAGCCAGCTCTTTGTCCCACCAGCAAGTATTCTGTTACAGTGTTGATTCTCCTCCCTATTTTCAGTTATGAAATTTCCTTAAGAAGCTGAAAAACAAATACTCTTGCACAAAACATTTCTGTAACTGCCACAGGAATATAATTTAATTAAATGGAAGGGAAGGTCAATGGTGGAATCAGATATGGAAGAGAAACAAGAGATGACATAAGAAAGTTAATATGCATTCCACCTCATGAAAAGGTTGAGTGTGTTTGCTGTAATTGCGTAACTTTTGAAGGAATGTTGAAAAAATAAAATACATTTACTAGAGTTGACATTTTTCTGGGATTAGAGTAGTTTATTCTAAGAAATGAGGTCATCAAGATCTGTGTGTGCATGTTTTTAATAATTTAATCCAAGAAGGGTATTTCCAGCAAAAGAGAGCCCTCCTACAATGGCATAGGTGAACTGGATGAGTTTTCACATGACTGAGTCAGTGATCAGACTGCCATGTACTAAAAGCAAGTGATTTGTCATACAAAGACATCACTCTGATATTTCCTGGCTAATTAACAATGTCATTTCTTCCATCAACTACTTATGTGATTCTCTCACCTTACAAATGTGCAAGGTGACACTGTTGATTAGCCAAGGGACAGAGGTGTAGACATTTACATATAAAATAATGCATTCTATTATGCTGATGGTACTAATCAATGGAAAATAGCTAAACTAATCTCCAGCCCCAATTCTCTGTCTTTTAAAAATGTTTACATAACTGTTTTTATTAATTAGTAATTTTTCAAGTGGTTTGACCAGGCATATGTGCTTTTGTATATTCTGTTGCTAATGGTATTAGATAGATTCTCATTTAAATAAAGATAAACATACCGTATTTTCTTACATGTAACATGCACTCTTTTCCCCCCCAAAAACCTGCTGCTGGAAATTTGGAGTGAGATTTTTATGTGAGAAATACAGTAAAAGCATTTCCTGCCACTTACTGGGCAAAAGTAAAAGTGAAGCCTGCACAAGATCCACAGGGGGCAGAACAAGGAGTAGGCATGACTCCCTAGTTGCTGCTACTCGGTTACTTACTTCAAGGAAATATCTTTTTTCTTCATTCTGTCTTAAAAAAATGTGGGTGTCTAACATTCCTCAGTCTTTTAACACATCTTCAGTGGGTCTAAAATAGGAAGTAAACTATTCTATTTCTCTTAATCTTAGGAACCACATTATTATGGTTAATACTCATCTTTATAATAGCTATGATTAATGTATTTATTGGGTGAACTCAAAAATTCCCAACTCCCAGCGTATATAAACTTCATTTCAGCATATCAAATTGTATCCCAAAGGGTGTGTCTACATGTTGCTGTACGGCGATGTTGCTGTGGTACTGTGCTTTAGTACTTCCTTTTGGAACTTTGGAAGTACTAAAGCATGGTGCAGTATGGGACGTTACTGAGCTGTGCACGTGGCACATGGTTATATTTCACCATTATATCGCCATAGCGGCATGCTATAACTAGGGAGCACACCACTACAGTGATGTACCTAGTGATCACATGTAGACCTGCATAGGGCAATGTGTAGATGCGCCCTAAGACCACAGAAAGAGAAATTGAGTGCTATCTCAGTGAAGTAAACGTTGCCTCAGTTTTTCTTACATGAGACCAGAAGCTTATCAATTTGGGGTAGTCCCAGAAGATAGAAACATGATTCCTTTAACACATTTTCCTGCAAGCTTTACTGCTACTTTTTACAAGATAGGTGAAAGACTAAAACCGTAACTTTCTACTGCCATTACCTTCATATAATGGAATTTATACTCAAATTGACTATTCTGTCGAACTATTTTCAGAATTTATATAGACCCTATTATTGTAGCATTTGAACACTTCATTATTTTTAATGTATCCTGCATCCCTTGGACATTTTGAAGACTTTGGCATCTTACAAGTAAGGTGCTAAGGTATAGAAAGGAAAGACCCATATTACTGACAAGATTCATATGCCTAATTGTCATCAGCAAAACTTCCTAGGTACCTAAATTCTGGTTTTGCATGTACTGACACTACCCCCATCTTGACAGGATTGAGCAGGTTTGTGCCCATTTCATATGACTGAAATGCATACAGTCCTGGGAACTAGAGTTGTTAACATGTCCTATTTTAGGTAAGTGCTGTAATCATTGAGCTAGTATCATCCTTCCTCTTGTTCAGTCTGTGGCCCAATGAATCCTGAAATAGCATGGCTTCAGTGGGGTACATGAGACATGTTTCCCACTCTAGAAAAGTCTACAAATAAGTAGTTATGCTATTGTGGGTGGAAAGAAATAAGGATTTGACTCTTCTCAGGAATAAGAAAACTAAATCCAGGTCGTTTATATTCTTAGTGAAACCATTGGATTGTTATAAAATGGTGGTTGATAGTACCATTACCCTTTCCTTCTTATAGAGATGTTAAGTGCTTGACTCAGGAGAATTTGAGACTCAAATATTTGAGGCTGCAAATATTTATCAGAAATAAGAATGGCATAATTATTTCCTTTTTTTTCCAATTTAAGTATCCCCTTGCTTAGCAAAATGGATCCATAAAACAATGCTAGGCACCTAATTCTCCTTATCTCTTGCATGGGGAGACTAGAGACCTAACTTAGGGCTATAGATTCCATTTCAAGAGCCTAAAATGTGAGGTCTGTCTACATTTACACACCTTCACTGATGTAGCCTTACGTGACCTTCCTAAGGTTAAACAGGAATACCTGTAGCAGAGCCATAGTTTGAATCCAGATACCCAAAAGCACAGACCAACACACTAACTATGGTTTTTCCTTCTCTAGTCCAGTCCAAAAATCAGCATATCTTAAACAGAAATACTATACATTCTAATATTATATAGTTTTCTCTGTCAAAGATTGCTATGTTCATTGAATCTGCTGCTCTTTCCTGGTCTAGCAATATTTTCAATGACATTGTGGCATTTAAACCTCCAAAGGAGCGGAACAATTCTTCTCTGGAGACTTCTAAATCAAATTTGAATTGTCTTAATATGTACAATAATGGAAGGTCTATCTTAATATCTAATTTTATCCAGAGACCTTTATCTTTTTCCTCCTGACACTTCATCAGAGGGAAAGCAAAAGGAAAATGCCATAAGAGGAATCTTCCTGGTTCTGCTGGAAGCTTTGTTTCCCATTCTCCCTCCTCTTCCTTTTATATGGCCATGCTGGAAACAGAAATAGGATTTCTTTGTGAAGAGAAGATTGTTCTGAATTGGTACTCTAGAATTTTGTGTCTTATAAAGGGAGATAATTAAATATTTCATAAGAATACTTGGTGTGTGTGTGTGGGAGGAGTTAAATCTGGGAGCAGACTTTGGGTGAGGGCTTTTTTTGGTTCTTTGTTTATTTTGTGAGAAAATAATTAACAGATGTGACAAAATGTACCCCTGCCTCAAGACTATATTAGGGGATGGATTGAAATTGTAGGAATGGTAAATTTAGCATCCATTTCTGCCACTGTCAGAGGCAGGATACTGGATAACATGCAGGGGAGATGGGGGGGGGGGGGGGGGGGGGGCGGGGAGGTGCAGTGGCATGGTTACACCCTCCTTCCACAGTGAAAGTCACATGCTGGTGGCTCTATTTAGCCAGGGTACCAACTGCTTGGGTCCTTGCAATTTGGGAGTGGGATACTGGGGGACCAAATAAGGAACACTTATGGAAGGGAGGGACCTGGCTTCTCCCTCTGCTGTCTGCAGCTGATCCAGGGGTGGGGGAAGCCCCAGGACCACTGTACCTCAGTCCAGCTGGGGGCTGTGGGGACTAGTGGTGCAGCATGACAGACAAGGCAGAGGACAATGGAGTCAGTGATTGATCCTCCTTTCCAGCACCTGTTCCTAGACACTGTGGGTAATGCAGGGGGAATGACGGGAGCAGGAGCACCTGGAAGGTGGGGGAATCACCCACTCCTCCCACCATCCCTAGTCTGGCATAGTGCTCCATACAGCTAGTTTCTGCAGCTGGAGCTTCTTGGCTAGCAGAGCAAGCATGGTGGAAGGGGAGGGAGCAGGGACCCAGCCCACCATGTTGCCACTTCCCACAACTGTTGGCTGGAGCTGGGCAGGAGCATTCCCGAGGATTGAGCTGCCCTGGGTAGGATCACCTAGGGACAGCAGTAGTAGTGGGATTGCAGGTGCTCCTGCTCTCTGCTCACTCCCCAGGTGTCCCCCACAGTCTGGAAGCAGGAGCTGACAGGGAGGACCTACCCTATGCTGCCACTGTCCCAGGCCAAGCCCAGTACCCCATGCTACTACTTACCCAAGCCCCAGCTGAGTTAGAGCGGGAGCAGCCCTGGGGACAGTGGTGGTAGCAGCCTGGTAGCACCTTTCTGGCACCCAGAGGCAACCCCTGCTGGGGAGGAGAAGAGAGAGGGTGCTTAGAGTGGTGAGGAGAATCTTACCTGCTTTCCCTATGAGCTGGCACGGTGTGACCTGCCCAAAGGGGCAGTGAGGGAGAGCACCTCTGCAGCACTGGTGCCAACCCCCACTTCCTCTTTTTGGATTCCTTGATCTGCCCATGGCTAGATGGACCATTGGTCTGACCTGGTGTGGAACTTTTTATGTTCTTAGGAACCGAAGCGTGACAGAGAAAGAAATAAGGGAAGGGCAGGGGTGGGCGAAATATGCCCTGCGGACTGGATCCGGCCTGTGGTGGGTCTTTGTCTGGTCCATGGCAGGTCCTTCAGTCCCACCTGCTGTGATGTATCCTGCCACCCCCTGGGCACACAGTAGGGCTGGGGCGGCTCCACAGCTGGACTGTCTTTCTAGACAGCTCCTTCTGGCTGCTGCCGCTCCTGGCCCCAGCCCTGTGGTGCTGGCAGGGACCCAACCCAACCTCCACCTCCTGCAGACTTGCTTGCTCTCCTTGAACAGCTGGAGTAGCAGCGGCACTGGTGGGACAGAAGTCTCTACCACTGTCACTGCCACCTCCGGACTGCCCAACAGGGCATTGGGGGCAGCACAGAGGAGATGCAGGCCGCCCAGCATGGGCACTGTGTGGTGGCTTCAGAAAGCGCTGGGCAGCAATGTGGGGGCCGGACTGTTTTTCCCCAGTGCTGAGCACAGTTCTGTCCTGCTGGTGCTGGTGCTGCTGTAGCTGTTCAGTGTGAGTAAGCGAGTCCACAGCAGGCATGGGGCAGGTCAGGCCTGCATGCGGGTCCCTGCCAGTACTGTGGGGCTGGGGCCAGCAGCTGCTGGCACTTGGGCTTCTTAGAAAAGGAGTCCAGTGCAGAGCTGCCCCAACCCTGCTGCATGCCCAGGTGGCAGCAAGACCCTCCATAGCTGGGTGGTGCAGGGCAGGCTTGGGGAGGGCTTGGCTGGGGCTGTGTCCACATCTAGCTGATCCGCTACTGCCAGGGTGAATTTAGAGTGGGTACAGGGCAGGGCTAGGGCTGCATGCTGTTGGCAGTTGCAGGGTTGGGGTGGGTGCTTACTGGTTCAGGGTGGTGCAGCAGGGGGCTCCCATGCACACCCCACCTTACCCTCAAGCCCTTCCCTGCAAACCCCACATCCACACACTCCCCCAAACACAATCATACACCCTACAGCGCACTGCACCCACCCACACACTCCCCCCCTACACATGTGCGCACCTCTGGAGGGAGTCTCATTCACTGATACACCCCCCCCAAAAAAAAACACCTCACACACACCTTCCCCCACCCATCTATATCCATATCCATCCACCTACATCCACACACCCTCACACCCTCCCCCCACCGCACATCCCCACACACCCACAACCCCCCACAAATCCATTATCCCCCCTCCACAGTATAAAAGAGTAAAACTTCATTTTGAGCTATTATGCAATCGCCTCTATATACACAATGCAAACACACAAATCAGGAAAAAAAAAAACTTTGTTAAAATAAAATTTAAATATGTTATTGCGGATGTTTGATTTTTAGTACATAATTTTTGTTTTCAGTTTCACAATGACAAACCCCCTTCCCAAAAAGAGTACTTCCAGGGCAAGAGGAGGGACTTCCAGTGGCAAAGGTCAGGGGTTAGGGGCGGGACTTCTGGTCCCAGGATGGTAACCAGGAGGTGGGGCACCTATCAAGGGGCGGGGCTACCCTTGTGGCCCTTGACAGTTCGCCAAAACTCATTAAATAGCCCTCCAGCCAAAACAATTGCCTACCCCTGGGGTATGGCATAGAAACTTTAGGCAACTTAGCACTTATGTATGTTTTTAATGAGCCACTGATGTACATACATAGACCAGCCTAATTCTGGAGGATTTTCTTCATCTGTTTGCTCTCTTAGTAGAACTCCTACTGGAATTTCTGTTCTTTTTACAATCATGGGGCATAGTTGAATTTATTTATCAATTCTGCTTTTCTGATGTGTAAGTTTCTAAATAGCTTTCTTATTCCTTCTAGATTTAAATACAGACACATATGGCTTCTGGCAGAGAGTTCTAATAGGGAGCTATCCATTTTAAAGATATCACAAGAATCTGGAATTTCAATCTTATATCTCTGTGTTTCAAAAGGATAGTAGCACCTTATATGCTTGATATGTATT
>NW_005842330.1:987715-993803 GCF_000455745.1 Alligator sinensis | reverse complement strand
GAAAGAGCAATTACAATTTAGAGAGAACACTTGACATTTACACAGATTGAAAAGCACAGTTGTCTAATTTACTTTTAATTTGCCACCAGACTGCTAACTTGGTTTGACTGATTGTTTGTTTTTTTTAAGGTAATAACATTTTGAAGAAAAACTGTTTAAATTACAGTACTGTTTGGCATGTTACATCTAGTTTTGTGACTATAGTTTATCAGTGTCTTATTCAACTTTATTTTCTTAGCAGTAATGCTTATTTTTTGGCCATCAACCCACTTTAACAAAGGTTCCTTCAAAACCACTTTAAATCAATTAATCACAATTTTAATTGCACAGTTAAACAGTAATAGAATCCCAATGTATTATAATTTTTTTTATTTTTTTCTATATTTTCAAATAAGTTGATTTCAATTACAACTCATTGCCATAAGAACAGAGTAGAAATGTGCTAATTTCTCCCTAGTGATGAAGTATAGTAAGTGACAAGGGTCAAAACTAGGGCTACCGTATTTCCAATTCCTAAAAAGAGGACCATACCTCACATCCAACCCACAGTTCCCTGGCATTGCCTGTGCCCTCCCTTCTGACCTGCAGCCCCTTGGCACTGCCAGTACCCCTTACTCCTGACCCTCAGCCCCCAGGCACTGCCAGTGGCCAGCATTCCTGACCTGCAGCCCCCTGGCACTGGTAGTGCCTCTTGCTCCTGACCCGTAGCCCCCTGCTCTCTCCAGCAGTGTCTCCTGGCTGCCGGGTCCCTGAAAGCATGGGCATCAGCCCCTGTGCCATTGGCCTGACCATGGAGCTCCTCACCAACCTCAAAGATCTTCCCCACCTCATTCCCCCACTGGAGGGGCAGGCGCCTTACCTTGCCCTGCCACACCCCGGTGCCTGGATAGCTTGACCCTGGCTGGCTGATTGCTGGCCCACGTGTGTGTGTTTGTGCGTGTGGCCCGACAGCAGTCAGGCAGGCAGTATGCACGGCCCAGCAGCAGTGATTAACATGTAAAAAAAATAAAGCATTAATTTGTTTTTGCGTTAATTATGCCTGTAAACAGTGATGAATTGACAGGCCTAAAGTTCATTAAAACTGACTTTGCTTGAAGGTTTTGAGTTGCCAATTCCTGGATGGAAAGAACACTGAAGTTACACATTACTCTTAGGCCAATATTGTTAACTTGTATTAGGTGCTGTCTGAGTATCTCTGTCTCAAAGTTGCACCACTTCAAGTGAGGGTTAACTTTTGGCCACACTACCTAGCTTGTGTTAGGGTAACTTCAGTCTGCTCCACAGAGATAAAATGAGCAATCTGTAGTCCTCAAGCATCCCAGGATGCACAGCTTCCAGCAACTCCTCCTCCCCAGAGCAGGGATTGAACCCAAATGACCTGGCTCCTAGCCCTGCCCCTGCTCACCAGCCCTCTAATGGCATGTTAGAGCCATACAGGCGAGAAACAGTATTAACCCTTAACATGTCATGGCTCATGGAAAGTTCTAACTTTAACATTGCTGAACATTCCACACATTTAGTATGGTCTAAGTGTAACATGTAACTTCACCATAATACTTGTGGAAGTCAGTCTCCTGCCTAGACCAGGAAGTATGGAAGCTTAAGACTTTACTTTTTCCCCCGATTAAATTAACTGGGGGGAAGGAGGGTAGGAGAGAAATCAGAATTGGGCACAGTTTGATTTGGATTAAAGTGTTTTTCCTGAACCAATTTGTTATCAGTAACCTACCTACCAGTAACAGTAATTCTATATGTGGACTTAGTCACGCAATGCGTGTATATTCTTTTGGAAAATTAGGAGGTCTGCAATAGGAAATGGAACCTTTTGGAACTAGACAGTCATGTAAAATTCAGGTTTGTCAGTGTTAGTAAATCAGTGTCATCTGAAAGTTGCCTTTGGCCCTCATTGAAGTGAGTTGACTGTTCTTTGCAGTTGGTGCAGTAATATATCCGCATCACAAGATTTGCCAGAACAGCAGATATTGATTTTTCACTTTTTTTAAGAAAAGCCAAATGGAAATGGAAAATAACATACTCCTACATTAACACCTTATTTTTTTTTTTTTTTAAGTCCTTAAATTTTGGCCCGGATCCTATTCCACCTTTGGGCATCTAAATGGATTTAAGGACCTAAATGTGATATTATTTCAGTCTGTTCAAGTCCTTGAAAATCCATAATGTATCTACTCTTGTAATTCACAATCATCTGACCCTTAAGATGAGTCACAAAAAAGCAGGGGCATCAGAATCTACTCACCTTTTCTTTTTTTCTGGGACTTGTGCAGGATGGAATAAAACCTGACCCTTTCTGCTAATGGGATGGTCTCCTTTGGTTTGACATCAATTTTTCCTTTTAGAGATGCATAGAGATGCATACTGAGGATAAATGACAGCTGAGGTTCACAAACTGTAGTTACTGACTTCCATGCCTGTTTTCAGTGGGAGGAGGAAGTTAACTAACGTAGAAGCAATATTCCTGGCACTGAAACGTGAACAGGTGACTCTAATCTTTCATTTACCAGTGCAGGCATGTAAGGATTTTTGTTATTTGAGAGGCCTGTCAAGCATACAGAATATGGAACTTGAACCTCCTGTTTAAGTCATTGGTTTTTGGTAATTGATTTTGGTAATTGCTTTCTTCTTGAACTGAGTTGGATTATTTTGATGATCACCGAATAAACATGTCATGATGATTGACGTTCAGGAAATTAAAGATTTTTAATATATATACTGTTACTATGCCCAAATGCAGAGAGTGACTTTTTGGATGTTATTGAATACACAGTTCCTCCCAGGCCTTCCAGTGAAATGAGAGAAAATGATGCTGTTACATTCCTTACAAGAATAACATATGAATCTTTTCACTTCATTGCTCCTGGTTGCAGTGAAAGGAGAGAGAACTGTACCCCTGCTTTTTTCTACCTATTAGCATCTGTCCATCCTCCCCTCCTTCCTTCCTTCTTTCCCTCCCTAAAATTGTAAACCTTGAATAACAGTTTAAAGGAGTTATGACTTATTATGCTGTAGGTTAAACCTTCATTCTGTTTAAATATAACTCTGGCCAGAACCATCTTCAAAAATGTTCCCTAACTCTGACTTTATCTGCGAATTTCATATTCAAATTCATAAGACTGTGAAAGCCATGTTAATACCCACTAAATTAACAGCAAGAAACAACACCTAAGGTAGTTGTATCATTTCAGTTTCCTACTTCACCTTGTGTTCAAACACCTTGTGCCATCTGTTTTCAGTTACTTTACTTGACCAATGTTTTGGCCATTTGGACTTAAATTTCTGATGTTCATGCTTTTTTGGGGGGCCAAGGGGGGAGTTATTATTTTTTACCTTCCAAGTTGACAAAGGGTCCTCCTGCCACCCAGAAATGTTTCCAGTTAGGATTGTTTACCTGAAATGTCTTTTAATGAATTCTCTTGTTCTGAAATAGTGGCAAAGATTGTAGTGAAATTTGCCCTAGTGCTATCAAGACTTTTAACCATGGCTGTATTGGTAGAAGGGTATATTCAATGCCAGTTTTTCAGATGTGCACTGCAAGCTATTAGGCATTATCAAAACATTTTTTTAATTGAGATTCCTATGGCAAAATTCACTTAACTCCCTCAAGAGACCAAAAATGAATGCAACTTCCTAGTAACAGAGAGCTGCTTAAGTTGCAAGGAAGCTCTTAATCTGAAGGAAAAGTGTCCTAATCTGTGATGATGGGATGGTTGTGACTCTGAGGCTATCATACTAGCATGTCATATGTTCCCAAGGGAATACAAAGAACAATTACTTCAGATTGTAAAATCATAGTAAATTACGGTTGAAAGGGACCTTAGAAGGTCATCTAGCCAACCACTAGCTCAAAGTAGGACCATCCCCTACTAGATCATCCTAGCCAAAGCTTTGTCTACCCAGATTTTAAAAACTTCTAAAGAAGTCCACAACTTCTCTGGGTAGTCCATTCTAGTGCTTTACAACCCCCTCATAAGAAAACTTTTTCTTATATCTAACCTAAACTTCCCTTGCTACAACTTGAGACCATTGCTCCTTATTCTGTCATGTGTCATCGATGGGAAGTCCAGCTCCATCCTCTTTGGAACCCCCCTTCAGGTAGTTGAAGGCTGCTAGTAAATCCCCCCTCAGTCTTCTCTTCTCTAGACTAAATAAGCCCAGTTCCCTCAGCCTGTCCTCATAAGTCATGTTCCTCAGCCCCCTCACCATTTCGTTGCCCTCCACTGGACTCTCTCCAATTTGCCTACACACTTTCTGTAATGGGGAGCTCCAAACTGATATATCACTTCCCTCCATCTGCTGGCAACACTTCTATGAATGCAACCATCCCAACTTCCAGAGCTCTTGATTACTACCCTTTGAGCCTGATGATCCAGCCAGTTTCTCTCCACTTTACAGTCCATTCATCCAAACCATACTTCTTTAGCTTGATTGCGAGAATGTTGTGGGAGACTATATTAAAAGTCTTGCTAAAGTAAAGGTATATCATATCCATTGCTCTCATCACATCCACAGAACCAATCATCTCATCACAGAAGGCTATCAGATTGGTTGGGCATGACTTGCCCTTGGTGAATCCATGATGACTATTCCTAATCACCTTCTCCTCCAAGCGTTTAGAAATTTGATTCTTGCTACATGATTTTTTCCAAGGACAAAGGTGAGACTGACCAATCTGCAATTTCCCAGACCTGTCCTTTTTCATTTCTTAAAGATGGGTGCTATATTTGCCCTTTTCCAGTCATTCGGGACCCCTCCCAATCACTATAAAGATAATGGCCAGTGGCTCTGCAATTATATTGACCAACTCCATCAGCACCCTTGAGTGCATTGCATCCAGGCCCATGGACCTGAAAATGTCCATCTTTTCTAAATAGTCTCTAACCTGTCCTTTCACCACTGTCAGCTGCTCACCTGCTCCCCAAACTGTGCTGCTAGATGCAGTGGTCAGTGATCTGACCTTTTCTGTGAAGGCTGAGGTAAAAAAGGCATGGGATATTTCAGCTGTTTGCACATCCTCTGTCACTGGGTTGACTCCCCCATTCACTAAGGGACAGTCACAATTCTTTATATTCTGGTTGTTGCAAACATACTTGTAGAAACCTGTGATGACTGTAGGTATTGTGGAGCTTACTGCCACTGCCGAGCATTTGTTTACCTACAGGTAGTGACAGGATGGACCTCAACCTTGGATCACCCGGTCTGCCAGGAGACTGATCTTACTTTTTCTTGTCTGCCAAGACTTCATTGGTACAATGTTAATAGGAGGCAATACCCCAAGGTGATCCTTCAGGTCTTGATCTCTCTCTTCTTCTGTGGGGCTCCAAACCTCCCCTTTACTCCACCCTAGCCACTCCAGATAGATTCAAAATTTCTCTTCAGCCTGGTTTTGATGCTGTCTGATTGTCTAATGCTGAGCCCTCTGTAGCCTGCCACCTGGATGACTGTAGTCTTAGTCTGACAACCCCCCCGCATCCAGGGGATAGCCTTAGCCTGAGCTCAAACACCCCAAAATGCAACTGTTTCAGTCTCTCTTTAGGTTCAGTTCACATCCCCTTTACCTGGGGACCAGTCTCTCATATCCGAAGAAGCAAGTAATAGAATCATAGAATCACAGAAGTAGGGTCAGAAGGGACCTTGTAGATCTTCAAGTCTGACCCCCCTGCCTGGGCAGGAGGAAAACTGGGCTCAAGTGACCCCAGCCAGGTAGGCATCGAGATGCTTCTTAAAGACCCCCAGGGTAGGAGCCAGCACCACTTCCCTTGGAAGTTGGTTCTAGATCCTAGCCACCCTAACTGTGAAGTAGTTCCTACAGATGTCTAATCTAAACCTACTCTCTAAGAACTTGTGGCCGTTATTCCTTGTTATCCCAGGGGGCGCTAGGGGAAACAAGGTCTCCCCCAAACCCTTCGGGTTCCCCCTAGGGAGTTTACAGATGGTCACCAGGTCCCCCTCAGCCTTCTCTTGTGAAGGCTGAACAGGTTCAGGTCCCGCAGTCTCTCACTGTAGGGTCTGCCCTTCAGTCCTCGGATCATGCGGGTGGCCCTCCTCTGGACCCTCTCAATGTTGTCCACAT
>NW_005842330.1:982478-987271 GCF_000455745.1 Alligator sinensis | reverse complement strand
CCCTGGGGGACTCCGCTGCCCACTTTCCCCCAGGTCAAATATAACCCTTCCACCACCACCCTCTGAGTATGACCCTTCAGCCAATTAGCAATCCATCTGACCATGTAGGCATCTATGCCACAGTCGCCTAGCTTTTTAATGAGGATGGGGTGGTCGACAGTGTCAAAGGCCTTGCTGAAGTCCAGAAAGACTACATCCACAGCGACACCTGCATCCAATGCTTTTGTGCCCTGATCGTAAAAGGCAATCAGGTTGGTCTGACATGACTTGCCCCTAATGAAACCGTGCTGGTTGCCCCTGAGCATCATCCCCGATGCTGGCCCATCACAGATGTGCTCCTTGATGATCTTCTCAAAGAGTTTCCCCAGGATTGAGGTAAGACTGACGGGCCTATAGTTGCCCAGGTCCTCCCTCCACCCTTTCTTAAAGATGGGGACCACATTGGCTATCTTCCAATCATCTAGCACCTGGCCCGAGCACCACGGGCGCTCGTAAAGCCATGCCAAGGGCCCAGCAATAACCCCCCAGGGGTACGCTTACTAAAAAGGAGGCCACTGGGGGGGACACATTATAAAAAGTTGAAAACTCCTGCATTAAAGAATTCCCTGCTAGACCAAGCTGGTCTTCTGTCATGCTTGCTAGGCTTCCTGTGCATTGAGATTGTTTGTCCCTGCACCTTCAGTAATATGTCTTTAAAATACAAGCAGCAATCCTGGACTCCCTTTGGCCTCCAACTGGCCTCCCAGGGGATTCTGCCCTCCAGTTCTCTGAGCAAGTCAAAGTCTGCTTTTCTGAAGCCCAGGGTCCTTACTCTGCTGCTCTTCTTCCTTCCTTTCCTCAGGATCCTGAACTCAATTGTCTTATGGTTGCTGCTGCTCAGGTTGGCATCTGCTTCTACATTCCCCACCAACTCTTCTCTGTTTGTGAGCAGCAAGTCAAGAAGGGCATGGCCCCTAGTTGGCCCCTCCAACACTTGCACCAGCAAATTTGTCTTCAACACTCCCCAAAAACGTAATGGATTACCTGTGCACTGCTGTATTACCCTATCAGCAGATGTGATGGTGATTGAAGTCCGCATGAGAACCAGGGCCTGTGATCGGGAAACTCCCACTAACTGTTATAAGAAAACCTTATCTACCACATTCTCACTGTCTGGTGGTCTGTATTAGACACTCACCATGACATCACCTTTGTTGCTCTCCTCTCTGACCCTAACCCACAGACTTTCAACAGGCCTATCTCCAGTTTCACACTGCTCCTTTATATAAAGAGAAGCTCTTCCTCCTCTTATTCCCTTCCTTTCCTTCCTAAACAGTGTATACCCATCCATGAAAGTACTACAGTCATGTCAGCTATCCCACCAAGTCTCTGTTATTCCAATCACATCATTGTTGTGTGACTGTGAGAGGCCATCCAGTTCTTCCTGCTTATTTCCCAGGCTCCTTGCACTTGTGTATAGACACCTGAGGTAACTAGCCAATCACCCTAGTTTCTCATGAAGGAAGAGAAGGCCTTCCCTTTTGCCCCCTCCTGCTTGAGCTTCCTCCAGGTCACCTGCTTTCCCACTTACTTCAGGGCTTTGGTCTCCGCCTCCTGGCAAACCTAGTTTAAAGCGCTCCTCACTAGGTTAGCAAGTCTGTCTGTGAAAATGTTCTTCCCACTCTTTGTCAGGTGGATCCTATCTCTTCCTAGCAATCCTTTTTCTTGGAACAACATCCCATCATCAAAGAAGCCAGACCCCTGCTGGCAGCACCATTTGAGTAGCCACGGTGCATTCCTGCCTGGGTCCTTCTCCTTGACCATAAGGATCAAGGAGAATACCACTTGAGCCCCTACCTTCTTCACTCTTACACCCTTGTACTTGCTTGAAATTTGTAGTCCATCCCCAAAAAGGCTGCAGCAACAGAACAGATAGGGCTCCTATCAGCTGAGTTATGGTCTGCCTCTCCAAGAGGGATCCCCCTTTGCTTTGAAGTAGCCTAGTTGGCTATATTAATAAAGAATGGTGTCCTCCTTATTCATTATTTTCCCATTCCATTTTCTCCATTGTTTACTTTAGACTTGTCTAAAGTGGGGAGCTTTTGCCAGCAGACAGCATCCTTCACAGGGAAACCACTAAAGCTCACAGGTTCTGGTGGCTCAATTTGGCTCTGCTTCACGAGCTGTGCCAGCAGAATATGAAGTGGACACAGGGAAACATAGCAACTAAAGGCACCCTGGTAGCTTGCAGAGGGTATGAACATAGCTACATGTGCTTTCTGTCAGCAGAAACCTTGTTTAGGTTGGAAAGGTGGCATTACTCTGACGGCAGAAACTAGAGGCTCTGTTGCCACAGAGCAGCTTTGACTAAGTTTTGTTGGTAGAGGTAATTGCTATAGAAAAGTACCTCACTTCTCCACTGCCTGTAACTTGATCACCTCAGGTAAAATAATCTATTTGGAAGTACTTTGAAGAGAACAACGAACACAGACTTTTAAAAGAACAAATCATGGTAAACAAACCAGCATCTCTTTGTGACAAGCTAACAGGTCCTATGGATATGAGAAGCCATACATGTGATATATCTTGACATTCTCATAAACAAGCTAGCAAAACTGTCCAGATGAAAATACTGTAGGGAGGAGGCATAATTGGTAAGAAAAGCATAGTTAGAGTAGGTAACAATGATTCACTGTCAAAGTGGATAGAGATATCAGGTAGCATTTCACAGATCTGCTCTGGATTTGCTACTAGTGTTTTCATTAATGACTAGAATGATGATAGTAAGAAGGAAGGGGGTGCAAGCATTTTAGGGAACATGATTTAAATTTTAATTATCTTGAAAAAAATAGACAAATAGGAAATAGAATGTAAGTCACTACAATGAAGACACTACATTTTAAAAGGAATTATCAACTGCACAGGTACAAAAGAGTGGATAACTGGCTATGCTATAGTTCAGCAGAAGGTAAGCCACCATAAATGTAACACTATATGGTATCTGCCAAAAAACTCAATGCCATGAGACGAGCATGTAAGACATGTGAAATAATCTTTCCATTCCTAGCCATGGAAGGACTTAACCAGAGTACTGTGTATAGTCTTGGGCACCAAATTTCAGGAGATACGTGGACCAACTTTACAAATCTAGAAGACAGAAACAAAAATGAGCACAGGTCTCAAGCATGAGAGAGAGAAATAACTATTTATTCCTAAAGGAGAGAAGAATTAGGGAGGACATAACTGTCTTCAACTATGTAAAATGTTGCTGGAAAGAGGACATTTTCATATCTACTGAGGATAGAAAAAATACTGTGGGGTTTAAATCACAGCAATGCTTATTTTTTTCCTACTGTCTAATTTAAATACAACTATTAGATAGTTAAGCACTTTTTCCACCATTGGAGATTTAAGAACAGGTTAGACAAACATACGTCAGAAATGTAAGTGCAGTCGTTCCTGTCTTGGAACAGTAAGATGGACTAGACCTGTCCAGATTTCTTTATTATTATTCTACAGACATCTGGTTGCTAGGTACTGTGAAACTATTTCACTCCAAGCCTAGCACTACTCACATTCCCCCATCTCTCTTCAGGAGCTGCTTTCAGAAAGTTGTGCTGTTTCAAGTAGTATAGTCTCTTTCATCTTGGAGCAATAAAGAAAGTTCCCACACATACGGTACAGAAATGCTGTGTGTATAGGTGGGCACATGCAGGGTGGACAGGTGTTTCTACTGGTAATTCTTTTATATTCAAGAAAAAAAAAGTCTAAGGCCTATTCTCAGTTTATGATAAATAAACATCCTTGTCAAGGAAATACATTCCATATTTTCCCTATCTTCTTTCATCCCTTCAGTGAGTTTTGATGAGGGTACAGTGTTCTCTATATTCAGACAATTTTGTGACATCTCTTCACCAACATCATTGGAAAAGATTCACAGTTGCAGATCATAGTATCATTGTTGTATATACAATGTACATTGTAGTATATATGGATCATAGTAGTATCATTGCAGTATACCCCACTGCTATATGCCACAGCCCTTCATAGATCTCAACCATCTTTTAAAAAAATATGATAATAGTCACACTTGTTATAGTAGAATCAAAATCCATATATTTACTAATCTGAACAAAGCCTAACCAACCAAAAGAAGAAAGCAGCATTGACCAGATTTAGTTTCTGTTTGCATGGCTGAGCAATTTGTTGCAAAGTGAGACAAATAAGTTGTATGTGTAGAATACCTAGTATAGCAACTGTTTACTTCACCCAAGAGTGATTTCAGTCCACTTTAGATCTCTGAAGTTACCTTGATTCTCACTTTAAACCAAACACACACCAGCTAGACATTAGTTTAATCCATAAGTTGCAGGGGAGCTCATACCTAGGTGGATAGGGTTGTGGGTTGCTTATGAAGCACTTATGAAGGAGACAGGACATAGGCCTTCATGAAGCGTCCCCTGTTAATAGCTATGTAAAGGAAACAACAGTGTCAAATTACTTACAATCTACCTATTTACCATCTAGCTAGACATGTTGTTTCACATCGCGAGATTCATTTTTTTCACCTACTACACAAAGATGAAAAAAACACAACCAACATCTGCAAGGGCACACCTTGCTCTCCTTTGCTTGCACTAAAGAGCAACTGATGAACTCCACAGCCACTAGTTAATTTTGCCTAGAAAAAGGAAATGTAAGCTCTGTGGAATAGTTAAGATTCCCCACTTCATACAAATATTACAAAATTGAGAATGGTGTATTGGACATGACAAGTATTTTTCTTGTACATCAAGGACTTGATGATTCATGTT
>NW_005842330.1:975535-982468 GCF_000455745.1 Alligator sinensis | reverse complement strand
CCTGCTGACAATATGTATTTTTTCTTTAAAATGTAGAGTGAGGCCAGATCTGCTTTCTTGTCAGGAGGTTATTGAATTATAGAATTTTTGGTATCAGGAACAATAGGGGGACATAGTGCTCTATTATACTACCTCGGCAAGAGATTTGTGGAGAACTGCTTGTGATACTTAAAAATTGATATAGTGAGACATTTTCAACAAGTGAGGCTAGGCTACCATTGCCATTTCTGTGACAAAACAGAAAGAAAATGCTGCAGAGTTTCTTCAAAGGTCGTAATGGTGCTCTAAAAATCTTGCTGTGATAGGATTCAGAGCTACAATTTTCAATGGTCCCAAAGATCATTGAACAACTAAAACAGGATTGTATTAATATTATTTTAACAGTGCAGTCCTTGCTGAAGCAGCATTGGTTCTCAGACCTTTAGATGTTATATCTGCAGCTGTCTGTAATGTTGCAACTTATCCAAGACACCTTATATTTATGACTGGTTTAAAGACTGATCATATTTTTTTTCTTTTTATTTAAAGAATATTTAAATCTTGGTACTACCAGTGGGTAGACTCCTTTGGAGTCTATTGCTACGTGTCCTTGTTGGACTTACCCGAAAAGTGTGGCTCTTAACTAGAAGAGCATGATAGACCCAGCCTCTACAGATTTTTTTAAGGGCATGTTCTCTTTAAGACTCCATACTATGTTTGTAGCCAATAGTTTTGGATCTCAGACATTTACTAAGCTTTGTTCCCTAACTTTCACACCAATAAAAATTAGGAGATACTACTGTAATGTGACTGTAATGCATGTAACAGCAGGTGGAACTAGGAGGCAGTCTGCAAAATTATGATGTCTGTTGTTAATGTGAAGCATCTCCCCAGGAGGAAGTGTCAAAAATGTTTGGTAAAGGTCACCACAGCAAGCAATTCCTTTCTTGTGGTTCCATATTGACACTCAGCTTTGTTTAAGGCTTGGCTTGCACAGGTTAGTACCTTTTCCTGGCCTCCTTCAACTTGTGACAAAACAGTTCTGATGCCGTCACTTGCATCAGTGTCCAACAAGAAGGGTAACTGAGGGTCAGAATACACTAAGAAAGGGGATGACATGAACCAGTGCTTTAGCTCCATTATGGCATCTTAACTTTTCCTGGTCCAAATGAACTTCACCCTGTCAGACAGCTTATGTAAGGAGCTTACAATGGTAGCAAAATCTGCCACAAATCTTCTATAATAGGAGGCTAACCAAAGAAACTGTGCAGTTCTATTACATTTTGAGGTACTGGCAAGGCACTAACAGCCTCCACTTTCTCTGGATATGGGCCTGTCCCTTTCATTGAGATCACATGTTCCAAAAAGTTCACTTGCCTGCAGCAAACCTGACATTTGGCAGGTTTAATTTTTAAGTTGGCTTCCATCAGTCTCTGTCTGACTGTTTTCAGTTTTTAAAAGTGCTCCTGAAAGGTTCAGTCTATCACAGTTATATCATCCAGGTATACCAGTCAGGATGTTCCTTACAAATCCAGTAATGCAATATTCATCGGCCTCTGAAATGTACTAGGAGCATTACATAAACCAAAAGGCATAAGATTAAACTCAGAAAGTCCCTTTTTAGTGAAAAAGCTGTCTTAGTTCTGTCCTCTGTGTACACTTCTACCTGCCAGCGCCCCTAGCCAGATCAAGGTAGAGAACTATTGAGCTTTGGCCATGAGGTCTAGCGTGCCATCAGTTCAAGGTAAGGGTAGACTTCCTTAACAGTAACATTATTCAGTCTATGATAATCCACGTGGAGGAATCACCCCCCAGGCTGCCTTACTGCTGTAAGCAGGCAGTGCCTCCCCCCACCCGTTTCACTTACCACTGAGCTGTGACCTGGGCTGGAGGCAGTCCTGAGGGAGGGGGGAGCTCACTTTCCCCCACGTCCTATGTAACCCTCACCTGAGGTTGGTGACATTTTTCAAACTGACCAACCAGCATCAGCTGTGGTCTGAGGATACTGGTTTGTGCTGGGAACTTAGTGATGAGGTCATGACAGGGATATTTAAGGTTCCTTCTTCCTGGAAGTGGGGGAGACATGTTTTTGCAGAAACAGCCAGCAAGCCATGCTGTCTCTAGAGCAGACTCAGTCAGCCCCTGGATGGGATTGTAAAATTGTAGCTAGTAACTTAGACCTAAGTGTTCTAGACTTGTACTCAAAGGGCCCGCAAGCCTCTCATACTGTTTTGCTCCAGGCTGTTTTCTTTCAAAGTTCCTTTTGGTTTGTATTCCTTCCCTATGCCCTCCCTCTCCAATCACTAAAGCTGTCTATTGGAGCAAGCCTTGTACATGTTTGAAAGGAATTGGGCAAGCCTTTTTGCTCCCTTTGCATGGCTGACTAAGGGATGCTACTTTTTATGCTTCAGATTAAACAAAGCACCCCAAGTTTCACAGTGGGTCAAGTACCCTCAAGGTTTCATAGTTTCATAGCTGGTAGGGTCGAAAGGGACCTGAGCAGATCACCAAGTCCGACCCGCTGCCATGGCAGGAAAGAGTACTGGGGTCAAACGACCCCAGCAAGGTGTTTGTCTAACCTCCTCTTAAAGACCCCCAGGGTAGGAGCCAGCACCACTTTGCTTGGAAGTTCGTTCCAGGTCCTAGCTGCCCTGACTGTGAAGTAGCGCCTCCTGATGTCTAGCCTGAATCTACCCTCTGCCAGCTTGTGACCATTATTTCTAGTCACTCCTGGTAGTGCTGGGGGGAACAGGGACTCCCCCAGTGCCTGCTGGTCCCCTGCAGGTCTACAAGGCCTGTGTACTCCTGGGGGGACATAGGGCCCAAACAAAGACAAGACCCCGGGTAGTGGCAGTGGTTACCCCAGGCTTGTGTGTGTGCTCCAGGAAGGGGGTTGGCCAGAAGCTGGTGCCCCTGGGGAGGCGTTCAAAGCTTGGTTTTTGGTGGGGCACAGAGAGGCAGGTGGCTCAGTGCAGAAGCACACCCTACTGGCCTGCCACACTCCATACAGACCCATACACCTCCCTCTTTTTTCCACACCAATGCCACAGGGGCAGCCCATTGGCTGACAGGAGCCTAATGATGCCTATTTTCTCCATCTGTTTGCAGCTGCTGAAAAACTCCTGCTGGAAATGGATGGGGACTCTTCTAGGCCTCTGTCTGACAGGTTTAGCATTACTGGTGTTAAACTGCTGCTTTGTTAAGCCTGTATGCCCTAGGGCATGATTTCCAAGGCTGAGCACATCTTCATACTCCATTAGGGATTCTTGCACTGCCCCCACTTGCTCAGGCCCCAGGCCCTGGTGACTGAACCTGAACTCATGTTCCAATTTTCCTGCATTCTAGTGAAGGTTATCACCTGGCTCTCTAAGGTCTTGTCTGAGCTTAGTATTCTTACAGAATCCAACCTCTCTGATCCAGGGTCCTCCTGCACGACAGCCACAACTGTCTCAAATGTCCCAATTACAGTGCCCTGATATGAGACCTGTGTTTCTGTTGAATGGTTAGCAACACACACTGGAATTTTACCTCTGTGACTCTTACCCATTGCAGTTTCAACTAGGAATCCCAATTCATCAGTTAACTTAGGTTCAGATAAGCTCTCCTCTTCTTCACAGCTCTGTCTCTTCAATTTGCCAGTGGTCATCATATCACTTTTAGGAGATACTGTCAGAGTCTTCCCTACCACTTCACATGCCCTTATAGCTCCCGAGGAAGGAACATGAAGAATCTGCAAAATTCAAAGTGACCTGATAATTTTTTAGGAAGCTGGTGTCTAACAAGATATCTCCTTTGCTATGAGAATTTGACATGGCAGCTGTAGACCTTGGAAGTAGTTAATGTTGTATGCCACTCTCCCAGACTTGAAAATGCTTCTTCATTGGCTGCCTTAACCACTAGCGTACAGGGTTGAAGGCTTCTTTCTGTCTCTGTTGTAGCTTATTCCCATACCCAGTAATGTACAATGGGTACCTGGACATTTGAATCTAGGAGGGACTGGAAAGGAACTTTTTCTAGCTTTCCTTCTAGCTAGTGTCCCAATCCTGTGACAGCAACAATCACTACCTCATTTTGTGGGCCTCTGTGTCTGCTTGCAGTGTATGGGCCCCTCTTCATTGTTCGCCTCACTTTCCCTGCTCTGAAGGCCACATTCTCTCTGGGCATTCTCTCCTGAAGCAGTCACAGCTGCCACAGTGCCAGCATCTATCAGCATTCTCCTGATGACACCCAGGACTGCTGTGGCCCAAGAGGATGCATGCACAGCTATTCTGGGGCTGGGATTCCATACTCTTGCTGAGCTGCTCCAGTTCACCTCAGATTTTTCTCAATGTCTCTATCACCATTCTCAATGATGACAACACTGGGGTTAAGGCGTGTGCTCCTGACTTCTCCCTGGCATGCGCATATGCCATTGCCTCAACACCTTGGATATCTAGGCCCTGAAGTTTTCTCACCACTTGCATCTCCGTGGCTTGCCTTATGGCATCATCCAGGCTACGGGGCTTCTCCAGCTGAAGGTGGACCCACTTCTCCCTATTGAAGGCATTGCTGTTAGCAGGTCATGGGCCAGTAGGTCCTGTATCTCAGGGATGACTTGTGGGAAGGCCTTTACAGCTAATTGTCTCAGGACAATGCCAAACTCTTGCCCTGAGTCTGCTGAAGTCTTCTTATGATTAAAGAAGGTGCATGGTCCCAGTTAGGAACTTCACCTGGTTCCAAAGCATTCCTGAGGGTTCCCTATCAGATGCTTGTAATCCTATTTGGCTTCACTGCTGAGCCCATGGTAGACCTCCCTGGCTTTTCTTATGAGCAACAGGCTCAGAAATTTTAGCTTAGTATCCTCATTCCACCCATTTAACTCAGCTGCCATGTCAAATTGTTCATTCCAGTCACCCCATTCTTATTGCTCCCCTATACAGGGTATTGGATTGAATATAGATGGGGTGATGAGACACTAGATGAGGTGTGTTTGTTTTCCCCTTCCACTGGGGTACCTCCTCCTCCATGGAACTCATCTTCCCTGATCAAATGCCCATACAACAACCTATACAATCACTGCACCAGTTTGCCTGTGCCTTATGGCCTGTGATCACCAATCTCCATTTGCTTCACTTGTGGGATATCCCCTGATTGGAATCCCACCTTCACCACTAATTTGTGCCAACCCTGCAGCCCTGAAACTGGCCCAACTAGCAAGGTGGGGGAATTCCCACTTTTATATTTAAAAAAAAAAATATAGAGATTAGGGTCACAAGCCAATGGACTAAAGGGAGGGAACAGGTAAAAGGTCAATACATCAATATATACTCAGCACCTTAATTTCCCCCCACACCTCCAGAAATATCCCCAAACAAGCTTTTAGTCCCTAGAGTGTAACCCGCCCCCACTGCCAGCCTGGGCGGGCCCTGCGCTGGCTCTGGGCTCACCTGTCGGGGCTGTGTGCAGCAGCAGCAGCTGCATCCTGACCCCCGCTTGCCACGCTGGGCAGTGTTTGCTGCTACTGCCCACCTGGAGCTCACATGCTGGCAGCCCAGAGGCAGCGGTGGAAAACACTGCCCAGCACAGCAAGCAGGGGGACTGCAGCTGCTGTCACCATGCACAGCCCCGACGGGGGAGCCCGGAGCCATGTGGGACCCAGGCTGGCTGTGGGGGTGGGTTACAAGCTGGTTCTGAGTGCAGGGGGGGGAAGTGGCCCCCCTTGCCCACCCCGTGGCTGGAGCCTCATGCTGCAGCCACTCGCAGCCCGCCTGAGGGTGCCTGTGCCTGCTCAGGACAGCCCCAATTGGGCTGCAAGCAGCTGCAGTGCGGGGCGCCAGCCACGGGGCGGGTGAGGGGCTGCTTTTTCCTGCACTCAGCTTTTCCCTGGGCTCCTTCCCTGCCTGGGGTCCTCCCATGCCCCCCATCCCACTTACCTGAGTTTCTGGCTGGGGCAGCCACGTGGTCCCAGGCCAGAAGCCCCTGCTGGGGTTTCCAGCTGGGGGGCAGGTCTAGGAGGGCCCTGCTGTTGTGGGAGCCCGCCGGGCTTCCCCTGGGTCCTACTGCCCCTTGTTCTTGTCATTTTTTACAGGAACCAAGGACAGAGAAATATGAATTTTCAAAAAAATGTAGGGGCTCCACAGGCCAGATAGAATGGCTGTATTTTGCGCACCCTTGGATTAGACCCTTGGAATGCAAGGCTATTTTCTTTGATACACAGAGAATGAAGAATTTTAGAACATCACCTAGGGTATTCTCATCACAGAATGAAAGAATAGGGAAGGATTTTCACAATGGATTCTGAAAAGGATTATCTTTTGTCAAGGTATGTAGGCAAGGTGCCTATCCTGGGCCAATTTACAAAGCTTGCTTTAGTGAGGTCTTATCCATTTTGTAGCCTTTCTCCAAACTTACAGATAAGTAAAAAGTAGTACCTGTTTATCAAGTAATATGCCATCACAGCAGTCTCTAGATATTATGCAGAGTTTAGAAAATCTGTGCTGCAATCAGTTTTACAATAGACTATAAAAATCCTACTGCCAACAGTAATATTGCTTGCAAATCACCTACAAATTGAATATACATGTGAGCAAGAGGTCAAGGAAAAGAAAAGCTGTTATACCTCTTTAACTATTTTTTTCATATATTAGTTGACTCCAATTCTTCTCCTTTCATTTGGAGTATTCTGTATGATGATTCCAGTGCAAAAGAATTGAGAACGGTAGAGATGACTGTACTCCTTTATACTTGTGTGAGATAAAGAGTGCATATGCCACTTCTACAGGAACTATTAGGAAGCCTTTCTGACCCAGCTTCCATAGTAGAGTATATTTGTGCACTATATATCTTGAAGAATATGAGTTAACATAAGTAACAGATTATCCTTATTGATCATTTCCTTTCTAAGCAGTCTCAGTCTCTTTTTTCAGTCTCAGAGAGTCTTTCCATAACTAATTTTCATTGGCCATCTTCACACCT
>NW_005842330.1:957916-975504 GCF_000455745.1 Alligator sinensis | reverse complement strand
TCCTGCTGCATATTTTCTGAAATAGGGTGACCAGAAATGAATGCAGTAGTACCAAAGAACTGTGGTCATGAAAACTGATGATCAGGGGATTAATTTTGCCTGCAAACTGCATTTGTGGCTTCTTGGTTCTGGCTTGTTCAGGGCCCATTTCAACCTTCTTCAGTATTCTTAAGCTGGAATACCTAAAACAACATCCAAGGGGCACCAGGGAGCTGCAGTCATCCCCACAATGTGGGGAACTGATGTAGCTTCTACCTGTTGACTCTGTACCACTAAGGATTCTTTTTTAGTAGGCGACTATTAAGCTCCTTGGGCACAAAGCAAGCATGATGAAAGGCAGGATCTGGCTCCATATTCTCATTCTCACCAGAGTATCAGAATGCCTTAAAACCTTTGTATTTATCCAGACAGCACGACTGAAGACGGAGAGGAGGGGGTGTTATCTAGAGAACTGAGATAAATGTCTGGAGCATCAAAGATATCGAGGAGTCTAATTTCCTCCAAAATCGTTTGTGCTTAAATACGTTTGAGGATTGGAACCAAAAGACAATGGCCAAGACCTGAAATTGTACCTGACTTCCTTTTGAAGTCAATGGGAAGTAAGATGCCTAAATGTTTTTGAGGAACTGAGCAAACGGACATGCCAAGAATCATAGTGGATGTGTGTATCAGAGCAAAGATGATTAAACTGTGATTTCCCATAACTCAAGCTATCACTGGACCAACCAGCACGAATTTAACATAGACAACATTTTACTATAACCTGCATTGTTTCTTTATATTTCTCACATGGTTGTTTTAGAAGGACTTCTTTAAGGGTTTTTGAAAGCCTGAATAAACTGGGTCAGTCTTTTATCTTTATCTACAACTGTGATGTGCTTAACAGAACAAATGTAATTTAAATGGTTGAGAGCTTTTACATTTTGAAAGTGATTAAATATCTATTGAAATAAACAAAATCATTGAGTACATTAGTATGCTCTAGCCAGCAGCATTCAGAAGAAGACACTATAGACAAGTATATACTTCTTTGACATTCCAGTGTTCTGGTTAGAAGTGGGTAAACATAGCAAAAAAGGTAATAATTAAAATTGATCAATCTGCTTTGCTGGTGTGTGAGAACACATATATGATTTTTTAAAAACATTTAAGGGGTTTTATTTCATAGTATCAGAATTGTAGAATAGTAGGTTTGCAAGTGAAAAAATATTCCTAATTTAAGTGAAAAAGATATTCTTAACTGAAATTTTCCGTGCTGCAATTGAAGATCATTGTTCCTAGTCCTGTATCCTGAAACTACAGAAAATAGTCTATCTGCATTCTCTTTATAACCACCCTTCTGATATTTGAAAACTTATCAAAGCCCCCCTCAATCTTCCCTTCACCAAACTAAATAATCCTAATTCCTTCAGCCTGTCCTCCCACCTCATGTTTCCCAGATCTCTAATGTTTTTTATCACTCTCTGTTGGACTCATTTAATTTGTCCACATCTTTCTTGAAGTGTAGGGTCCAAAACTAGAAGCAGTATTCTGGATGAGGTCTCACCAGTGCTGAATATAACAAAAGAATCACTTCCCTTGATTTGCAAGTGATGCTTCTATTAGAACTGCCTGATGTGATATTGGCCTTTTTTTTTTGCAACAGGAAAAAACCACTTTTGGCTAATGCTTATCTTATGTTTTGCTATAATCCCAAAATACTTTTCTGCAGTACTGTAGCCCAACCAGTCATTCCTCAGCCTGTATTTCTACATGCAGTTGTTCCATCCCAAGTAAAGATCTTTGCACTTGTCCTTGCTGAATCTCATCTGATTGATTTTGGACCATTTCTCCAGTTTCTGGATCATTCTGAATCCTAGCCATACCCTCCAAAGTGTTTGCAACTCGAGTGAACTTGGTGTCATCCACAATTTTCTAAATGAGCACTCAAGCCCATCCTCCAGACTGAAAATATTAAACAATATCAGGCCCAGGAAAGACCCTTCAAAAACCCCATGTTGATACCTTCTCCCAGCTAGATATTAATCCATTGATGACAACTCAGTGATCATGATGACACTACAATATTTTTGTCTAGTCTCTAATACCCTACCGTATTTTTGTTTAGCTTACTAAGAAGCATTTTTTGATGATTCAAGCTGGAAGTGTCATCATGGCTATTTTGAGTTAATTCCCTCAACAATTACATGAAATAATTAAAAATATTTTTCGATAGTTGGCAGCTAGAAAAGGGGACTATTACTTCTAATTCAAGGAATGTAAAGTATATGAAAATATTGATTAATTACTATTTGTGATACATGGTTGTTCTAAATGATCTTTTCTCTCACAAATGATAGAATACCCATTTATTCTAATCATTATGGTATGATTACCTGTACTATTCATCAAAAAGTTGCTAATTAGTTGTGAACTAAAACAAGAAATATATCTATTACTTACATTTTTTGCAGTTAATTATTTTTAACTGTATTTGTTTCTGAATGTCAGACTCTACTCCTATGTTTGCCTTGTATTGGTTCTTAATCAGCACAATCAAGAAAAGTCCTCTGGTCCTTCCTTCTGGCGGGTAAATGATCTTATTAAACTCATCAAAACTTTTAACTTATTGTGAAATCCATGAAAGATATTTAAGGTGAAATTGATTACATTAATATCAATGCAGATTTATTATGAGAGATAGATACTTTGGGATAAAACCCAATTTTTACTGGTATTATTTCACTTGAAATAACATTTATCTGTAAAAATTAAGCATAATGAGCATTTATCATTCTTTCAGTCAAATAATAAGGATTTTGTGGGGCCATAGCACATTACAGTTTTCCCTAACACAGGGAAAACCTCATAATGTACAAATTACAAAAGTATGAGTGAATTGTGTAGATACTCATTTGTGTTGGTTTGTCAAATCATTTTTCATGCATTATAATATTTTTTCTTAATTTGCCAAGGTTCATTGAAGTAGCTTAGTGTGTGGGCCCAACTTCAGTGTTATTCAGTAAGTAATAACTGAAAGTGATTTATCTAGTTTATATTACTGGCTGGCTGCTTTAAATGTGTGGTGCAGTAACTACATCCCAGAAGTATTTAATCTCCACTGCCAATTGACAAGGAAGATGCTATTTTAATCTGCTGAAAGCAAACCTCATCTGATTAAAGAGTGTAGGAGAAGGCCACTTTCCATTTAGTCTTCATATAAAGTCATGGGATTGATATTTGGGAGTTAATATAACTTTAAATGATATGTGGCATCCTACCCACTGATGCAGGTTCAATAGTTAAATCAATTCACTATTTTTTAGAATGGCTAACCAAACTTGTTCTACTAGCTCAGTCTGCAGTCTGAAACTGTATGAAAAATAGACTCTTGACAAAGATAAGCCACTTCCCATTATAGATATATGTCTGAATAGAAAAAAAATGGCATCATCAAAGAAGTCCATATTTAGGCAGCTGTGTGAACTGGACACATTTCTCTTCCCCATTTTTGTTAGATTTTTCTTTCCTCCAGCCATACTCCTAACCTTGGGTGACCTGTCAGTAGCCCCATGGGTCAGATAGAGAGGCTCCAGGCCATAATTATCTCACCTGGTCTATTCAATATACAATAAACAGTAACAGTTCACATTGTTTTATCAACTTGTCATTGTGTTTGACACCTGCAGCCATCCACATCCAGGACAACAGCATCTGCTTTAGCAACGGTGGGTGAAATGTGGCCCAGGAGCCGGATGTGGCCCACCATGCCATTCTATCCAGCCTGCAGGGCCCCTAAAAAATTTAGAAAATTAATATTTATCTGCCCCTGGCTGCCTACCATGCAGCCCTCGATGGCTTGCCAAAACTCAGTAAGTGGCCCTCTGCCCAAAATAATTGCCTGCCCCTGTGCTACAGTGACATCATACCCTTGGTTAAGTGGAACACTACAGCCTACCTTTGCAAAGCACCTTATCTTTCTCCAACATTTGAACTCCATTTGTCTTGCAGACACCCAATATAATTTTCAGTGTATAGCATTAAGCTGTAGTGAACTAATAATTTTTCTTTCCAAATTTCAAATTGTTTGAGTTTATGGAGCTTCCTTGTATTGCCTTTGGATTTTTTTTATATTTCTTGCCTTAAATTGGGCATGTCTACATGAGAGATGTTACTGCTCATGTGTCTAGTTTACTGTGCAGTAAGCGCATGTATTTACATGTGTGCATGCTTACTGTGCAGTAAAAAACACTTAATCATGATTAAATTTGCTACCTGCAAATGCACGTAGCAAATTTAAGCAGACTTAGTTACTGTGCAGAAATGAATGGGTAGATGCAACCGGTCAGGAAATTTGCTGCCGGGTCTGCCCAGCCACTAGCAGGCTGGCCTGAGGCCAGCTCCAGGGCTGCGGCCTTGGAGCCTCTCCTGCACTAGGGCGTGGAGAGGCCTATCCTGCCCAGATCCCTAGCTGAAGCTTCTACTAGCAGCTCAGGGAGCCCTGACTAGCACCTCCTTTGATAGCTGTGCAGCTCCAGGCCCCACCATGAGGAACCAAATGGCTGGCCATGTCACCACCAGCCGTCAGCAGTGCCAGCTCCTTTTTAGGGGTCCCCCAGTCAGGTGCCTGCTCGCTGCACTCTGTGGTCCAATGACACCAGGCACAGCCAGATGACTTCACCAGCTGGGACAACCACACTGAGCTACCAGTTGTTTCTTAATTCTTCTGACTTGTTCCATTGTGGAGTGTTAGGTGACCACCAGAGGTGTGTAGTTGCAGGAGGGTTTCTCTTTGTATTGTACTAGGTTACTGCAGGATATTTGGACAGATCTTTCAAGTGTCCAATTTGTTTCTCTACTGGAATGCCCTTACTGTATAAAGAGAGAGTTTAGGGTGGCTAGAGGAGCACTATGAGTGTTCTCCTCACAGCAGATGTGGTGGTATCTGAAGACTTAGCTGTAGATTATAGGTTTTATGCAGTGCTTGGGGTGATTGCAGGTCTTGTGGCCATAGAAATGATGGTCTGTGGGTTTTCTGTGGTGTGTGTGTGACAGGGGGATGTCCCAAGGTTGCACATAAAGCCAGCCTGCCCACCTACCTGTCTAGGGCAGTCTGCCCTGTCTCTTCTGCCACAGCTTGATGTATAAAAGAAGATGTAATAATGCAGGAGGCTGCCCATGTTATGCCCTGATGCCACAGCTCTGACCTTCCCTATACTGTGTCCCACGCCTTGCAGATGGCATCCAAAATCATCAAACTCCCTCCACCCTCTTGCTCCCTTGATGAGCTGTACCACTCAGCCTCTGGCTCAAATTTGGGCTCAGGCATCTGTAGACTTACTTTGGCATTATGCCTCCTTACTGGCCCTACTGCTCAGAGCCTGCTCTTATATCTAGCAGCTGGTCCCACTTCCCAATCAGGTGGCCTCCTGCTGGTCATGTGACTCCTGATTTGGAGTGCAGCCACCTGCAGGCTGCTCTGTAGTTTATTTTAGCCCTTAAAATGGCAAACATCAAAGATGCCCTGCCACAGTGTGGAGTGCGATCCCAGATGCAGATTGTGGTATCTAGAAAACTGATGTTGGTGTAGGAATATTCCAGAGAAGGTATGATGGAAGGGTGATAATGGTCTAACCTGCAGTGGAAGTCACTGAGTCCAGGTGTTCAGTCCCTGTAACGAAAATATCATCTATGTAACACAGGTATAGTGCGGGTTTGATGGTTCAGTTTTCTAGATTTTTTTTTCTTTTAGATGGCTCATGAAGAGGTTGGCATATTGAGGGGCCATACTTGTGCCAATAGCCATGCCCAAGAAGTGGAGGAGGTGACAGTTGTTGAAAGTGAAGTTGTGGATGAGGATGAGGTAGATGTTTTGTGCAATGTGTTACAAATCTGAATGTACACCATGTTCTTGTTATTTCAGGCAGGCAGCAATGCCTTCATGGATGGGATGTTAGTGTGCAGTTTGGTGTTATCGTGGTTGCAAATATGGCCTTCTAGGAGAGATTCATAATGTTCTGGATTCTGCTGAGGAAGTCTTGTGGTGTCCTGTAGAAAACTTGCTCTTTGAGTGGCAAGCTGTTTCAGGATAGTCACTATGAATCCTGCTAGGTCTTCAGTGACAGTACCACAGTTGGACATGATGGGTCTGAGAGGGTTACATTTTTTTTTGGAACTTTGGTGGCATATAGAAAGTTCTTTATTCCAGCGACAGCCCTCATATAGCAATAAAGTCACAGCAAAAGGCAAGAACCCAAATACAAAAGGATATAACAACTGTCTACATCCTGTAGGTTTGAATTTTTCCTTCACATTAGGCTGAATTATTCAGCCCCTGATTGTCTAGTGTCAGTGCTATGACACAGCATGACTGAAATATCGAACAAGTCATGGAGTGCCCTGCATCCTTAGAAAGATTTACTTTCATTTCCAGCCCTTCCACAAATAGATCCACCTCTGCAAATTTCCATAGCAGAATATATGTCCTAATATGCTAAATGGACTATATAGATGCTTTCGTGGCTTGGCAGGTTGGAGGAAGGGTGTCACTGAGATAGAAATTAAATGTTCTCAAGAGAGGTGTGACACTTAAGCACAGTGAACACCCCTGCATGTGGATGTAGTCAATTCTCACATTTAGAAATTATATTTCAGTTCTTGCTGTAGGCTCTTTCTTGGTCTGATCCAAAACACATTGTCATTTGTCACAAGATTTGATGCTTTGTTTGTCATGGACTTAACATGAAATTATGTATTTCACCTTGCCTCATTAATTATTTTCACAGGTAGTAATACAATTTGTTGCTATATTTTTTGAATTTTCACTGATTCTTTAATCTTGCTTCTGAATAAAGTTGACCAGAATACAGAGAGACAAGAGGTATTAAAACATTAAGCTCAAGGATCAAATAGACTGTGAAAAGGTCTTTTTGAACCTAAATAGCTGAATGCTCAGTTGGGAAAGCAGATGCATCAATTTTAAATATTTAGTTGGGTGAATACATCCTTCTGCTTGATCAATGATTGAGTATATTCTTCAGTTTCAGAAAAAAAGGAGCCAGTGCCTCAGAAGCAGATAATTAGACATCTCTAGGTCTGTTTATCAAAAATAACACATACCTGCAGCTCTTACTGATTTTAGGAACTTGGTTTCTGTGTTTATTTAGATACATGTTTAATAGAATGTCACTTTTCCTTAATAATGCTCTGGTTTGCTGGCTACTACTCAACTGAAATTATTGTAAATACTAAAATGGGAATGTAGGAATATAAGGAACACAGGTGTATAGGAGTGAGTGGATCTCCTGGGCCACTGAGTCCAGTCCCCTGCAGTCGCAGGTAACCGTTTATGCAAAGATTTCTCAAAATTGCCTGTTCAAACTAAAATTGCCACTTTGAACCTTCATCTACAGCCACAAGGCACTAAACCAGAATTGCAAGAACACCCTACAACATGCTGCAGGTAAAATGAGGGGGCAAGAACGCGCTGACAAAGCCCTAATACTGCAGCGGCAGGGAAATAATTGGTTAATGTATGTTCAGAGTAGCCTAGGAAGAAAAACTTGTCCCATGCTACAGTGGAAAGCATAAACTTTCTCAGTACTTGCCAATCTAGGCAAGAAGAAAAATCCCTTTTGGATCCTAAATTTGATGATTGCTCTGACACTGAGCAGAAGAGAAAGACCTTCCGGCCAGGAATCATGGAATTTTTCCAAGTAGTGTAGAGGCATTGGCACAAGTCAGTCTGTTGGCTACAAAGGACCAACTCACAGGATCATCATAAAATTCTAGTTTATTGGATGGATGCAAAAGTCAGACCATAAACCTTGGTGCTGATTCCCTCAAACACACACACATTCACAGTAGCTAGCTATGAACACTAAGCACCAGTGTCAAGATCTACCTATCCCCAAGCACTGGAGTCCACTGTTGATGGCCAATCAAGGCTTCTTTCAGTGTGATGTTGCTTCAGAAGGGGGTCGCTGGCTGGTCCTTCTGGCTGGATAGGCAGAGGGCTGGTCAGGGCAAAGAGGGCACCATTGGGGGTCATTCATCTCTGCCTTTTATCCCTCTCTGGCAGACTTTGGTGACTCCCCAATTCTTGGACTTACCCAATCCTGGGGTTGTAGACCTCAAGGGACGTCCCTCCTGATAGCTGCTGGATGGCAGCTGTCAGCCCCAGAGGTCATGTCTGCAGGTACGTGCAGTCTCGGGAGTCCATTGATGAATTTTAATTGATTCACTGCCATAATGAATAGAGCCCTGGAAGTGGTTGATCAAGGGGTATTTCAGCTCCAAGGGTCTATTGCCAGCATTGATTAGTTCAAACTAAGGCTTCTGTACCTTTAACAGTATAGTTTCCGGGAGTTTCTGGCTCTGTATTGATTCTTTCCTCTCCTTGGTGTGTGGTTTTGTAGGTGTTAATTGCCGCTTGTTAACTTGTTTATCCAGACTAGCTACTGTGTTACACAATCAACCATGATTCATTCCGGGACCCACTCCATACAGAGATTCCTGCTCTTTCTAACATTGTTACATGGCACAACTTACTTTTAAACTTAAAGTACATTTGTAAAAGCATCTACAAGCTCTATTTTCTCTACAAGTAAACCTTATATAAAAATAAAAATAATATAATAAAAGAAAAAGAGAGAGGAAGGAAGAAAAGGTAGAAAAGAGAAAGCATTCCCAAAAGGGGACAAATATTGCAAAAGGGTTTTTTGCCATATGGAGGAGCTTCACATTTGAGGAGGGGGCAGGCAAAAAGGTTTTTTGCTACAAGTCAAATCCCTCCATACTTAGCTGAGCTTAATATCCCTATCTTCAGGGAAAGGTGGGGAAAGTAGCATTCAGGAGTAAGAAGAAAAAAAAAAAGTCCTTTCTGGTCTCAACTGTCAGTAAGCAAACCTCTGAAGTTTGGGATTACCAAACAGGTCCCATACTGCTAGAGTTACCTGTGTACTCCAATATGGAGCTTGGAGATGCATGATCCCACATATCACACATGCTGAGTGTTCAACCTAGGACTCCCTGTCCTATTACACGATCTCTTCCATAAACTTACAGAGTGCAGCTTTTGAAATGATATATTTGATTTTCCTACACTACTTGCCTTGGGAGACTATTCTAAACTTTATTTCCCTAATTGAAATTTTCTAATTTCAATTTTTTTCATCGCCACTTTTTAGCCATTTGATCTCATATTGATGGTGTTTTTAAATCTAACAAGCTTGTCTAACTCATCCTGCATAATCATTTGCAGAAAGAAATATCCCCTATCAATCTTAATTTTGTTACATTAAATATGACAAGCTCTTTTAATATTTCACAGGAAAAAAAAAATCTCCTTTCCTTTAACCATCCAAGTGGACCTTCTTTATACACAGTCCTATTTTTCTTTTTCAGGCATTGGTTACCAGAACTCTACTTAGTTATTTTAGAGTTTTGCCTGTGCTTTATACCACGGTACTAGTATTTCCTTGTTTCTACTGAATGTGTCCTGTCTAATGCACACTAAGATTTCATTAACTTAAAAAGCTGCAATGCACTGCTGACTGTGGGCTCACATACACACCACAATTTTTGCCCTTTCATGTGCTGCAATTGAGTGTCTGTTTGCACCAGTGGGATTTCCCAATATTTTAAAAATCTTTGTTGTGCATTAAACTAAAACTCCTTGGACATAGTTTAGTTTGGCTTGCCGAGAATTAAAGCATTGCATCCATGGATTCTTTGCCTGCAAACACAAAGCACTCAGAGACATGTAATGAGCCTCTTTGTTCACCAGATGGTGATGAGACTTTTTTGTAGTTCATCCCTTTGAATTACTTTCACTTTTGAATTGATTCCACTTTTTTTTTTCTTGTGTGGCTTTTTCTTTTCTTTTTCTTTTTTCTTTGTTTGCTGGCTCCGTGCTTTCACAGCCATGTGGCAGGACACAGGCGCAGGGTGGAGGGGGCAGAGGCCCGGACCAGGGGGGCAGCACTGGACCATCCTGCTTTCCTGCAGCACCAGCCAGGGACCCAGCTTAACTCGTTTGAAAATTTAGTGCATGTAGACACAGATGCGGCGCTCCAAAATAAACAAGTTTAAATTTTATAAACCTATTTAATTTAATGAGGATTAGAATCTGTGGTGTGAACAGGCACCCTGAGTAGCCAACACTGACCAGTACAACCAGATCCCCCTCTTCCTTCAGAGGTCTAGACACCTCAGTCCATTATCGCCAAGCTTCTTGTTGTTATTTTATGTGTTGTTGCTTTATATTGATTCATACCATTTCTAATACTCCATTCCTCAAGATTATCTAAACATACCTATATATCCAGTTCTCTCTTCATTTGGCAATACCCCCCTGTGATGTTCAGGACACATCTACTTCTAACACCCAGGTTGCAAATAAAAAATTAAAATTGGATGGATCCTGTGATTGGTGCCCAAGAAATGGCACTGTTAACTGGTCTCCAGTCATATTACTAATGTTTCAGCATAATCTGCTGTAGCCTTTCATTGAACCACTCCCTTAGCAACTTCACAATTGTATTTATTCCCCTCCTTTCCAGTTTGACCAATAATTTTCCATAAAGCATGACATTAAATGCTTTGCTTAAATTTAGTTAAAGTAAACCCCCTCTATTACATTTTCTAGAATATGTGGGCTTGAAGCTACTGAGGAAACAAGATCAACATACCCTTTTCTCCATTGAGATTATGTACAAATGAGCAAGTTGTAGCAAGTCAACAGCATGTCAGGTGCTCTGTGGTAACTGTGTGCCAGTTCTTACTGGCATACAAAGTAGAAAATAATTTAGTCCTGGAGGAAAGAGGGGTAGGCTACTAAAGTTTAGTTTTTGTTTACTGGTGGATGAAAGAAATCCCATGGGATCAGCTGACAGGCAGTAAGTCCTCGCCCTCTTTAACTAGCCTTCATTTGTCTCATCCCTGATATACCACAAACTAAGCATGTGGCAAACTTTAGAAACAACTTTAATTTTAACATGCCCTTCTTTAATTGGAACGAACCTATCAGCAAAGTTTTGGTCCCACATTCACTCATTTTTATGCTTCTGCTGCACATGTGGAAATGTAATCAGTGACTTGAAAGTTGGATTATTCTGACAATACAGGGGGACTGACTAGAAATCCCTCAGTGTTTAATTGCTTGTATTCAATTAACGTTTTCACAGTCTTTTTTTGCTGAGAGGAGCAAAGGCTTAGCAGCTGTCATTCTGTGGATGAAAACAATTATTTAAAATTAAAAATAAATTTTTAAATTGAAGTCACCAGTTTTCTAAGCCTGCTTTGTTTTTCTGCTTTCTGCTTTATCTGAGAACAAGTGAAAACAAATGTTCCCCCTCAGACTTTCCCAAAGTCCTTTGGATTTCATTTCTGCTCCTCCCCTCCTCTCCACCCCCCTTTTAAATTGTAATTCTATGTGACAAGGATTCTACTTTTCTCTTTTATCAGTTTGAAAGTTCTTTGTGTGACCAGTCTTAGAAACACACCCACATTTTATTGGAGGATCTTTGAGTACAAATTGTTCATGAGCATTGGTGTTTTGGAGGAAATAAAACAGTTGGTTTTCATCAGACGTGAATGAAGAACTTGCTTTTCTCTTGCTTTCGTTCCTATACTGTCAGTGAGATGTGGGATGGTACCAAATCACAAATACAATTACTGTTGACATTCATTAACACTCTTGTTGAGATTCTCAGTAAGGATGTTAAGGCCTGAATGTACATGCTAAACACCCTCACACCCAGATAGAGGCTGCTATTATTACAAGATTAAATATGTTGGCAGAATAGGATTGGAAAACTTGTGTAACCCCAGCTTGAACTGTGCTCTTCCTGTAGAAAGTATTTGCCCAGATATTAAGAATCCTAGTCTCAAACACTGAAGTTCATTTAAAATATCTCGAGAGAGTATAAAACAAAGTCACGTTGAAAATATGATTATGAAGTATTGGATCACAGCATTTATTCATTTTTCATGCTTTCTAATACTTGTAATAATGGTTTTCCTATTGGAGCTATAGAGCATAGCAGTGGGTCATCTCAGAGACTGAAGTAATTAATTCCCTGACCTGCAAAATGTAACATGTGGCCACAATTAGAAAGATGAATGTTGAGACTGAACATAATCTCTCTTGCACATAGAACCATTCATTAGTTTCAAAAAAAATAAAAAAATAAATAAATATATATATATCTCTTTCATATACCACTTTGTGTTAAATTGGCTTAAGCATAATTTTAACCAGTTGCATTCTATGTCATATTAAGGATTGACACTGGTTTAAGTAGATTGGTTTAAATTTAGTATATTAAAATTGGCTGGTATGAGCTTACAAATATGGAGAAAGCCTGATGTAGGGAGGCAAGCCACCATTTCAGCTGAACTTGGTCCCCATATCCAGGAGCTAAGATTCTTTTCATCTTTAAGGCCATGGTTTATTTCAAGTGATTGAAAATCAAAATGAGCAGCTATGTGAAAGAAAGTGCTGTTTGACAAAAGGACTATCATTTTTCTTTCCACATTTCTAACTGTAAACCTATGGTGCCTGGGGTTAAATCCTTTAATTTGTCAATTTTAAAAACCAGAATCAAAGCTTTTGGAGATCTAAAGGCTGTATATCCAGGTATGATCACTCTCTTTCTTCAGTTCTGCATATAAAAGAAGAATCTTGAGATACCAGAAGCTTATGAATTGTAGATTTGTGATTAGTTTAATATAATCCTTTATAATGATGTTTATTGTAGCATTTTCTGTATGAGATGGATGAGACAGGTTCTCAAATGCCAGCTATTGCTGACATTTAATCTGGTATAGGTCATAAAATACCAAGGCAAGAGAACCATTCTATAATTTATTTTATATTAATAATAAAAATATTAAAATTAATATTGTAGAAAATGCTTCCCCTTGAATTCTTTATCATAAAGGCAGTATAAATTTAAAACTGGTTGACTTAAAAGACAATTTTGAAAATATAGCATCTTAATGGGAAAGAGAAGATATCTGTAGACCATTAGGTACAGTTGAAGAAAGGTAACAGGTTATATAGTGGAGACCAGAGTTTACATTTTTTATGATCGGATGTCCCTAATTTTGTATTTGCCTTGTCATAGACACGTAATTTGACATGTACCAGCATTTTGTCTCACACTTTTGTATTTAAAATAAAACTAGGGGGCGGATTACATGCACACGCATCCGTGTACACGTTCCTATTAACTTTCTGCCTTAAAAAAATGAATCCTGAATGGGCTTGCAAAACTTGGAAATAACATGACCTTTATAAGATAAAGAATGAGAGAAAATTCATATCACCTGGGAAAGAGAGTGAACTAGTAATGTGTCCCATTTTTCAGTAATGAATTGGGAAATATTTGTGTGTATGCGGATGTGAGCAATATATTCTAACACAATACAAATTTAGGAACCAAACCATCGTGTTGAGTACTAGGACATCTCAGACTACCTAGTAGCTACCAATTAGCTATGACTGGAGTTGGACAGGATTGGAAGGCCCAGTTGGGATGAATATTGAGTCCCTGTGCTCTGCAGTTCCTCTACAGTTTCCTCAGCCTAAACCCTTGTACTTGAGCTTTATTCCACTTGCCAGGAACTGCCCCTGGTTTTTCAAGTGAAGATCAGCTTTGTCTTTGTTTGCAGATTTGGGTGTGTGCAGCCATAGTATATACCACTGTAACATGTGGCTGCAGATGTTGACACATTTCTGATAAGAACTGATATTCTTTTTTATGGGGACCAGTATTCTGATAAGAACAACTGTAGTATCTGTAAAGGACCATTAGTACATATGGGCAGGACTCATCCTTCTTCCTTCTTGTGTCCATTCATGCACATTTTAACCTTTATTGAGCTGTTAGGTGTTTTGTAAGTATTTCTCTAGCACATGTAAAATCTTTTTTTCTACATGTGTAGACTTCATGAATTGCTGTTTATTCTTTAAATAATTCAGCTGTAGAGATATTAAGCTGGTTTCCTTTGTGTTATATGCTGCCCAGTGTGCTGCCATTATATCACCCACTGCAATTATAATGGAAAAATGGAGGGTCTCTTGGGCACTGAGCTTTCACAGTGAATCGACTGAATGTTATTTGGCACAAGTGTTTTGTGTTACTGTGATATACAGGGAAAGTTCAGTGCCTAATTGCCCTCAAACTCTCATTTCAACCTCAGATTGAAATACTTTGGGTTTTCTAGCAATTCATTAAATGGACTCTGAACATTTTGGAGCTAAGTAGGACAAAAAAACTCAGTTTGGTATTTTAAAAAATGGGTCTTTTTATATAAGTAGGGTACTGTCAGATAGCATCCTTAAATCTGTAATTGTCTGAGGGCGGGCACAGCACTAAAATACAGATCTATTTTTTTTTGTTTGTCTTCAAGCTATACTCACTCCTGAGAGTCAAGCAGCCAATTTTAACTGAAGATACTGTTTTGTAAAAGGAAGGGAGCTAATGGACTGGAAACAACCATTTTATCATACAAAAATTAATACTCTGTTTCCATAACTAGAAACTCTGAGCATAGTAATGGGCAGGCTGTATTTGTAAAAGTATACTTTACCTATAACTGCAAAATGGTGCCAGTTCACTTTAATAGTAATTGTCTAACTAACAATAACCATTGCTGAAAAAGCCCATTCTAATTTTCAGAAATTTAATGGCAGTTGTATTCAAACTTCTCTCGAAGGACAGGAGCTGCATGTACATGTGCAACAAACTGAGCAGTAGACTAATTTGCTGCGGTGTAAAGCATCACAGTATACACGTGTAATACTATTTGACTGCAGCAAACTCATTTTCACTGCCATAATGTGGCAAAAATAACTGTGCCTAAGCAAGGGACAGGCAATTATTTTGGCTCACAGGCCACATAGGCAGTTCTGGGAACTGCAGTGGGCCAGTCAGCAATCCCCCTTCCCCCCACAACCAGTGGCAGGCAGAGGCTGCTGCTTGGCACAGAGGAAAAGAAGCCCCTCTCCCTCTCCACTACCAGGTGAAGGGGAAGGGCTGCTTTCCCCCCACATCGAGCAGCAGCTTGTCCCCGGCCGACACCGCTGCTCAATGTGGGTGGGCGAGTCTGGAGCAGGCACAGGGCTGGCTGCGGTTCAGACTGCGCACACAGGTTCCAGCTGGTCCAGATCTGGTCCGCTTCGCTGGGCCGAGTCTGCAGCAGGCACAGGGCGGGCCAGGGTTGGGGCTGTGGTGTGCCTGGGTCCCCATCAGTACCACGGGGCTGGGGCAAGTGGTGGCTGGACTGTCTGGAAAAGTAGTCCAGCTGTGGAGCTGCTCCAGCCACACTGCATGACCAGGGGGAGGTAAGAGGCTCCACAGGCTGGATGGCACCTGGGCCAGGCAAGAGTGAGGGACCCGCCAAGGGCTGGACAAAGCCCCTCCATGGGCCGGATCCAGCCTGCAGGCCATATTTTGCCCACCCCTGACCTAAACACACATGTAAATGCTGACCTGTGTGTACATTTCATCAGGTCAGCCCAGGCAGCAGGGGTTCAGACCCCTGCCTGCTTCTTAGCCACAGGGCTCCACATGCTGGGGCAGTCTTGTTCCCTAGACAGCCCCTCTGCCACCCAAGGCTGCCTCCTTGATCCCAGGGCTGGCCCCCTGGGTGCCCTGCGAGCCTGGGGCTGCTCTGCCCCAGATCAAACTGCTGTGGTCCCGGGTGCAGCATTTGCACAGGCACCCTGGACCCCAGCAGTTTGGGCAAATGCATGTGCCTTTAAGGCACCATGATAAACTTCAGCGCAGACTACGCCAGAGTTCATCGTACCATCTTAACGGCATGTGTGAATGCACCCAGGGCGTATTTCATTTCCCTATGGTATGAAGGAATCTCCATAAATCATACTGGCAGTGGCCCCTTCAGCGGCTTCTTCAATATTTTTTATTTTGCTGCTCTGTCCCCTCTCTGATTGGTGGAGGTTTTAAATATCCTGTGGTTTTCACTTCCTCAGCAATCAGCAGAAAACTGTCCAGCCAGCAGGGCCCATCTGCCAATTAGGGGTAGGGGGCAAGCAGCAAAATGGAAAACATTAAAACAGCCACTGGGGGGGTGGGGGCACTTCCGGCATAATTTATGGAGATCCCTAATTATTATATGTATTGCTGTCTATATGCGGCATTATAATATGTACTAGTGTTTGTAATGATTTTGCAATGAAAATTCTTGTTTGTTAATGAACCTATTGCAAGTTGCCACATCTAGGAAAATTCAGAACATTGAAAAATCAGGTAATAGTTCTTGCCTAATTTATTGTATGAATCTAAGGGTGAAGCTTTAGATGGTTGTACAGTATTTGTGAGCAGAAAATGATCCCTGAAAAGGTTGATTCTTCACTTCATCTGGATAAAATGTGGATAGGCTAGAGGAAGCGGAGCCACAAGCAATTGCTATGATTTCTGATTCGGAATTGCTCAGCTCATTTAGAAGATAGCTCAGAAGCAGTTCTGTGAAAGAGTGCTGCTCTGAGATACCAATCTCTGATGTGCCTGTTCTTTCCCTTTACTCTGGAAGTGGAAGTTGGCTGGCACAGGACTTGAGCAAATTCTACAAACCAGCTCTGATGCTTCATGGCTGTTTTTTGCTGTGTCTAGAGAATGCAGGCAATGATTCTTAACTGGTAAAATTGTTTCAACAAGCTCCGCTTTTTTCCCCGTGTCAACCACCAACTGTCCTGATCTGTCCTGCAGGGGTCCTATGTTGCTCTGAGCTTTCCTTTTGCCTGCTATATACCTGAAGAAGGACTTTTTATTGTCCTTGATTGTTGAAGCCAGCCTAAGCTCAAGCCCCGCCTTGACCTGTCTAACTGATTCCCTGCAATAGTGCGCCAGGGAGATATATTCCTCCTTGGTGGCTGCTCCCTGCTTGCATTGCCTATACATCTCTTTCTTTGCCCCCAGACTCTCCTGGAGTTCCCTGTTCAGCCAAGGGGGCTTTTTTGCCCCCTTACTTCCCTTCCTATGTAATGGGATAGACTCCTTTTGAGCCCCAAGGATCACTCCCTTGAGATACCTCCAGCCCTCCTGGACCCCCATTTGCTCTATGTTCTTAAGTTGCATCCCCTCGCTAACTAGCCTTCTAAGCTTGCTAAAGCTGGCCCTTCTGAAGTCCAACACCTTAGCACCACTAGTTACTTTACCCACCCTTTGCTGGATAGTGAACTCGACCAAGTGATGGTCACTATCTCCCAGGCTACCATGAACTCGCATGTTCCCCACGAGATCGTCCCCTGTTACTAAGACCAGGTCAAGCAAGGCGCTGCCCCTGGTGGGACTAGACACCACCTGGGTTAGGCGGAGGTCCTGCACACAGTGTAAGAACCTCCATGAGAAGCTTGTTTTGGCTGTCTGCTCCTCCTAGCAGATATCTTTGTAGTTTAGATCTCCCATGACCACCGCCTCCCTCGCCTGTGTGGCGTCTGCTAGCTGTCCGGAGAATACATCGTCTAGCTCTTGATCCTGTTGAGGAGACCTGTAGTAGACCCCCACAACTAAGTCCTTTTCCCCTGGCCCCCCCTGGATCCTGACCCACAATGCCTCGGTGTTCCCCTCCTCCACCCC